>NC_037672.1:6856607-7037859 GCF_003255815.1 Theropithecus gelada
GGCTAATTTTTGTATTTTTAGTAGAGACAGGGTTTCACCATGTTGCCCAGGCTGATCTCGAACTCCTGACCTCAAGGGATCTGCCCGCCTTGGCCTCCCAAAGTGTTGGGATTATAGACGTGAGCCACCACGCCCCGCCACAAAAGTAATTTGACCATAAACTAATTGATACAAATAAGAGTTAAGTTCCTACAGCATATTTCAGGTCACAACAACATCACCAAACTTTCAAATAAAGACCCCAACCACTTCTAATGTTAAACATTGAAATAAATATGAAAGACTCAAACAAATTTAAATTTAAGAAAGACTCAAAAAAAAACACAAGTAAGATGATTATTTACCGAGTTGTTCCAGTTCAGGGCCACAGGTGGCTGGGGCCTCTCCCGGCAGCTCAGGGTGCAAGGCCTGGACAGGACACTCACACCCACGCGCACACTCACGCAGGCTGGGACTGTGTCGACAGGCCAGCTCACCTAATGTGCAGTTTTGGGCTGTGGGAAGAAACCAGGGTACCCTGAGAAAGCCCACGCAGACATGGGGAGAATGGGCCAACTCCACATAGACAGTGGCCCTGGCTGAGAATCTTTTTTTTTTTTCTCATCAGCATTATAATGAAATGACATTATTTGCAGACCTGGGTGACTTAACAAAAATTTATTTTCTCACATTTCTGGAGCCCAAAAGCCCAAGCTCGAGGGGTGGGCAGGGTTGGTTTCTCCTGAGGCCTCACTCCGTGGCTTGTGGACTCCACCTTCTCCCTGTGTTGTCATATGGGCACCCCTCTGTGTGTGTCTGTGTCCTCATCTCCTCCTCCTACAAGGACCCCAGTCGGGTTGAATCTGGGCCCACGCTCATGACTTTCTTTCAATTTAATTGCCTCTTTGAAAAGGCTTATCTCCAAATATAATCACATTCTAAGGAACTTGGGGGTTAGGCCTTCAACACAGGAACTCTGCAGGGATGCATTGAGCCCATATCAGAAGTCCTGGGTGCTGAGAGCTGGGAAAGGCAGGGCCCTGGCCCAAGAGACTAGCAGCGTAGGCCCATACAGGGTTGTACATTCAAATCTTCTAGAAAGGTTGGTGGTGGAAACCACAAGATCAATGGACCCCAGGAAGACAGGCAGGGAACCTCAGCCAAAGGAGACCCCTCCATGGGAGGGGGAGACAGAGTGCCCAGGGGGACACCATGAGCCGTGGGGAGGAGGAGCCTCTGACCGGGCCTGTGGGGGAATGAGGGCTCATCCTCTGTTCTCTTTAAAGATGAGGTACACCATCTTGCAGGAGAGGGCCAGGGGAGGAGAAAAGGGAGCTAGCACAGGGCTAAGCCCTCCCATACTTGCCCCATCTTGGCTTTCTTGGACCCTGCGATGCATAGAGTGACATCAGCGCCTTTAACAGATGAGTAAACTGAGGCTGAGGGATGAAATACTAAGTGATTCAGGGCTGCCGAAAGCTGAGGCCAGGGTCTGAAAGCACGATTCTGAGCACGGATTTCAGACGAATGTCACAATGTGTTTGGGTTTAGCGGGGGAAGGCCAGGTAGTATGTCTTGGATTCTCTTTAAATAAAGAGTTGAAGCACAGAAGTATTTCTTCTCAAAATAATATAACAGCTTTGTTAGAAATGTGAAGAAATCCCACTCCCATCTTCATAACACTATCATGTTGCATATTTATTCCTCGTCTACATGCAGTAAAATTAATAACAGCTAAGTACTTACCGAGTACTTGTTCAGTACCAAGCCACTGTTCACAGGCTTGACAAGTATTAACATAATTAATCCTTAAAATGATACTAGGCCAGCACGGTGCCTGTAATCCCAGCACTTTGGGAGGCCGAGGCGGGCAGATCACCTGAGGTCGGGAGTTCAAGACCAGCCTGACCAACATGGAGAAATCCTGTCTCTACTAAAAATACCAAATTAGCTGGGTGTGGTGGTGCATGCCTGTAATCCCAGCTACTCAGGAGGCTGAGGCAGGAGAATCACCTGAACCTGGGAAGTGGAGGTTGCGGTGAGCCAAGATCGTGCCATTATACTCTAGCCTGGGCAACAAGAGCGAAACTCCATCTCAAAAAAACAAAACAAACAAACAAAAAAACCTAAAAACACAGTAAAAGTATCATCCACATTTGTCATTGGTTTAATCGGGGAACAGTAATACTTCACTGTCAATGTCATATTTGTGAGTGTATTAGCTTCCCACAGTTGCTGTAACACGTCACCACAAGCTTGGTGGCCAGAAGTGGGAATCAGTCTTCCTGAGCTAGTCGAGCTGTGGGTGGAGCCAAGCCCTCTCCGAGGCTGGAGGGGAAATCCATTTCCTGGTCTTCTCCAGGTCTAGAGCTGCATTCCTGGGCTCCCGGCCCTGCCTCCATCTTTGGAATCAGCTGCATGCAATCCTGCATTGGTGGCCACACTGCCATCCCTAGACTCAACCCTCTCTGTCTCCCTCTCTCAAGGATACTTGTGATTGGTCTTAGAGACCAGCCGGTGAATCCGAGTCCGTATCCCCATCTCACCATCCTTGACTTAATCCTATCTGCAGTCTCTCTTGCATTTTAAGGTAACATTCATAGGTTCCAGGGATTAGGGCCTGGATAAACTTGGGGCCAAAATTTGCCCTGCCGAAGTGAAATTCGTCATTTTCTGCTTCATTTAAGATTAGGAATTGTATCAGAATTAAATACTGTTCTCATAGTTATTGTTACAGACTGGTCTCAGAACTAGAAAGAAAGGCTTTTGTTTTTCCTAGCAAATCTCCCCATATCGTATAACGCATCGGAAAGCACTCAGCCTGACTGGCTAACTGGAGCTGCTCCTGTGGTCCAGTTTGGAAGGAGCTTGGATCCTCACGAGAAAGCACGCTCTGGTCTGACACCCTTGAGACCTTTCCTCAGGGCATGAGGACTGGAATAGGAGAGGGACTCTTGGCCTTATCATTAATAATAATGCATCATGTAATTTAATCTTCATGAAAACCTACTGAACAAGGTTAATGACCTCTATAGATAAAGTTACGGAGGGTCATAGTGCTGAACTAGCCCTGCTAAGGCCCCATGGCTGGTGAATGGCAGAGCCGGCAGGCAAAGCTAGTTCTTCACCCAGGCCAGCAGTATCTGTCCTGGATGTGCAGGTGTCCAGCGAGGACTTGGGGAGGAGTGAGGATATGCAGAGCTTAGGCACAGAGGCTGTGAATGCACCTTCACGTGTATCATGGTTTCTATTATAGAGGCAAGATTGACACATTAAGGGGACTTGGAAACTAGGCACAATGGGAGACAGGCCAGTCTTCTCAGTGCCTTCTCACCCTATGGGTCCAGGAGCCCGGGCTTTCTTTCTGGACTTTCTGCCCCCACCCTGCTTGTGTCTCCCTCCCACAGAGCTGCAATCAGGGTTCACATCCAGTCTGAGTTCACGTCTGCTTGTGACATATCTCCAGTGTGTTTGCAAGACCATGCAAAGCCTTCCTGTGACTTAGCCATTCCTAATAGACAGTTAAGCCACTTCCAGCTTCTCATCTGGAAGAGTAAGTAATGCAGAGATTAATTTTTTTCAGTTGTAGAAATCTTTTTCTGAATTTCAATCATTCCTTAGGTTTATAAGAACGTAGCTAAAATGGGAGACAGCAGAGCAGAGGCTGACAATGCTAAGTCCGGAAGTAAGACCAACTAGATTCTATAATGCTGTGTGACTTTGGGCAAAAGTCTGCCCCCTCTGATCCTATTTCCTCCTGTGTGAAGTAGGGGTAGCAGAACCCACCTGCAGCTGGTAACGTGAGGATTCATTGAAACCACCAAGTTAAAGCTCTTAGCCTAAATGGCTCAAGCTCAGGCACTCTTAGTTGGCATTACCTGAATCTGCAATTACTGGCTTTGGTGTGAGGACATTGAAGATTTCTGATGCATGGTACCTAATTGTTCAAATAACGTCTTTGAAGTATTGTAGATAATCTTTAGAACTATATGCATGAATATTATGCAAAACATAATTTTGCCAGAACATCGAATTGATCAAATGACAAAAACAATAATAATCATTTGGCCCCGGGGTCTGCAAAAGCCTTAGGCCATGTTGACTGCACCTGAGCAAGTGCCTCCCTGCTTTTCATGCTGCAGAATTCAGGAGCTGGAGCTGTCAGAGAGGAAACTCCTCCGGAAGGTGGACCAGCTGGGCACCCACGTGGCTCAGGAGAGGAGCGCCTGGCTGCAGGCCCAGGAGAAGCTGGCAGCGCTGCAAGGGGAGCTGGCCAGCCAGGTACGTTTCCTTCTCCTTTCCAGTCCCTGTTTCCCGGACTGCAGAGCTGCTGGAACTCAGTAGCAGCTGCAGGTGGACAAAGACAGTATAGGGCGGGCCCGGGAGAGCCCAGTCAGGAGGGTTAGAGAGATCCTAAGTTCATGGTGCATGGTAGTGACTGCAGGGCCTGGGGCGTGCAGGGATGTGGGGGTGGGGGCTGTGATCTGTGGGGGCTGCACACTTGCTGGAAGCTCTTGTGCCTGAGGACCTCAGCTCCAGGCCACAGTCTGAGGACAAGAGTTGGCTGATGCAGGGCTCCTGGGGTCTGGAGCTCCTATGCAGATGGGGGAGACTGATAAAAAACAAATAACTCTAAACCTGGATGTGGGGTGACATGGGGGAGTGTGGGAACCCCCGCGGCGTGTGTTCAGGGGGCTGGGGGAGTTGAGGAGAGCTACAGAGAGCTGAGGCCGTGTGAGCTGGGCCTTGTTGGGAAGGGCGTGCGAGGCGTGAGTGACAGCATGGGCCATAGCACAGAGGTGTGGGAGAACACAGAGGATATCACCCTGCTGGGGACGGAGTGGGTGAGTCGGAAAGTTCCAGAGGGGCCAGATGGCCAGCTCCGCTGCATGGCCCAATTCTGAATACAATGGGGAACAAGCTTTAGGGGACTTAAGTAGGGAAGCCTCGGGGTCAGATGGTCATTTGGGGAATGCCATTCTCCCCGCATGGCAGAGAGAGATGGCGGAGGCAGGGGGAGAAGTTGGAGAGCTCCCTGGAGAACGAGTGAGCAGTTAAGGGTCGGGGGCTCTGGAGGCAGAGGCCTGGAGCCAAACCCTGGCTCTGCCACTCACTAGCTGTGTGACCTTGGGCAAGTGACTTAACCTCTCTGGGCCTCAGTTTCTTCATCTGTGAAGTGGGAATGATATAGTGCCAACCCCCTCAGATTGTTGTGTGGGTTGAATTGATACATGTAAAACACTCCCAACAGTAGGTATTTAAATGACACTATCTGCTTTTATAATTATTATCCATTACTGAAATTTTCCAGGGGAAGGATGATGGGGCTGGAGGGTAGGCCATTTTTAGGAAAGGCTGCAGAGGCAAAAACCACAAAACTCCAAGGTAGCCGCATGCGGCGCCCAACAGTCCCTGGAGGCATCCTGTTCTAGCCTGCTGCTATTTAGAATGCAGCCAGGGATTTTCAAATTGCAGGTTGCAACCCATCTGTGGGAGGTGAGATCAATTCAATTCAGGGGCTCACAACTGACACTTAAAAATCAAATCAATAGAAACTAAGAAATGTAAAAGCACATCGCATGTGCTAGAGGGAGTACTGTTTTGAGAAACTTGTTTTGGCTGTACACAGGTGTGTATAATGGGCATGATGTTCATAGGTGTTTCATACATGTTTCTTACAGTGGGAAACTGTCAAAAAGCTGCAGAAGCACTTGGCATAGCTATTAGTGGAAATAGAATTGGACGTGGAAATACAAGGATTCCAATTAAATTGAAAATAGTCCTTGAGATGCCAGAGAGATACCCTAGTGGAATTTTTTTTTTCTCGTTATACTGAACTTCAGGTGCAGAAAATCGAGTTACTTCTCCTCCTTGGCTCATAGTACCTCCTCATTACCATCCTGAGGGGAGTTTTAACACAGGTAGAGTAGTGTTGAGTGGGACTCCTCCGCCACTGATGTGATGTCTCGTGGAAAATGCTGTCATAAATACTTTTTGAGCTGTGCCCTATGTGCCTATAGAATTTCCGAGGTGAATTGGACCCAGCCCTGTAATGATGTTCACAGTGTGATGAGGGGCAAAAGATGAGGGTGACAGCAAGTGACACTGTTAGGGAGTGAAAGGTACTGCAGGGACCAGCAGTTTCTACAAGGGAACACTAAACCCTCTTCTACATGCGTCGTCTTATTAAATCTGTCTCATGTGCTGTGTATGCTCCTGGGAAAGACTCATCACAAAACTCTATTTCCAGATGGGCGGCAGATGTTCAAAGTGATAGCAGAATTGCTTAGGATCTCTCAGTTGCCCCTTGGCTCAGCTGCCACCCAGCCCCCAACCCTCTAACCCTAAATCTCTCGCTGCAAACATTTGTATTTTGAAGCGAGTTTTGCAGGAGTGCATGAGCAAGTTTTCCATGCCCTTCTCACCGGTATGTACCAGATAGCAGTTCTGCTTTGTTGCTGTCAGTGTTTCCAGTAAGCATTTGCATATGGAGATGCCTTGTTTCTGTAGTGAGCTGCGGTCATTCTGAAAGCTGTCAAAGGCAGACCATCCAGGCTCTGAAGTCCCTCCGCCGGGCACCATGCAAAGATCATTACAGAATACATGCCTTCAGGAAGACCGGGAGAATTCTCCTCCCAGGGAATCTGACCCCAACTTTTATCTGCCCCCACGTTCCCCAAAACTATCAAACAAAGCTTGTCTGAGCTGTTCCCAGGTTTCCTCTTTCACGTTTGCTCTTAGCTTGTTTGTTTTTGTTTTCCGGAAGATCCCTGGCAGAAGAGCAGCAGCAAGTGCTGGCAATTGAAAGATTAACATAGAGGCAGTTCTATCCCTTTGCTTGAGTTAATTCTGAAAAGTAGGCAACAGCTCTAATTTTCGCGGTGGGTGGTTCACCCCAGTCCAGCTCACGGCCCATGGGTAGGAAGAGGCAGATATGTTCCCTGGCCAGGCAGGTGGGCAGATGAAAGAAGAAAAGGCCTGAGTCAGGTACAGGGCGCTTGGCATCCTGGCCGCAGTGAATTTTAGCTGCATGATATGCAAGTCACTTCTGAGTATCCCTCAGGCTAGTAACCTCCCTTCAGGTGGAGTGTCCACAGTAATGACAGCTACTGTGGTACTGGTGTCCTGACTCACCTGCTGGAGCCAGCTGACCCTGGGTGGGCCAAGCATTGACCCTGTAGATAGGAAATGGGGATCTCTGGGCAGTTCTGGGATGGAAGTGGGGAAACCCGGGAGGCTCTGGAGCAGCTGTGCGCACTCAAGTGCGGATGTATTCAGTATCCGGACATCTCCAGCGGCCCTCAGGGTGTGCACTCGCTGATGGCCATCCTGCCACCTGCCCAGCTCCCTCCCAGGACTCAGGGAGCTCTTGAGGGTGCAGGGCCCAGACTAGGGTGGATGAGGTGAGGGAGACACTTGCCTCCGTGCAAAATTTAAAATGATGCAAAACAGTCAAAGAGATAATATTTTGATGCACTATTATAATGCACAAAATGCAAAAACGCACCATGCACAAAATACGGAAATGTTAAGTCAAGACAGAATCAATGTGAGCCATGGCGTGTCCTTTGGGCTTGCTGACGCCCTCATCCACCGCCAACTTGTAGATCCGGGAGAAGGAGAGCGTGGCCAGGCGGCAGCAGTGGCGGCTGCGGCGGTTGCAGGAGCGGTTGCGGCGCAAGGACGAGGCACTGGGGCAGCAGGCGGCGGCCCTGGAGCGCTGCCGGCGGACCCAGCGGCGCCAGCTGGGCCTGGTGCGCGAGCAGGAATGCGTCCTGCGGGCACAGGTGCAGCGGCTGGAGCTCGACGTGCGACGCCTCTGCCACGCCGCGGGCCTCCTGCTGGCCCAGCGGGACATCGCGGCCTCGGGCCTCCAGAGCGCCCCCGAGGCGACCGCGGAACTGCGCGCCCTGCAGGCGAGGGCAGAGCGCAGCGAGCGCGAGCGAGAGGAGGTCGCGCGCAGGCTGCAGCAGCACAGGGCCACAGAGCGCCAGCTCCGCGGGCAGCTGGAGGAGCTGCGCTGCTTCATCTATGGGCTGAAACTGTCAGAGATCGGCCTGCAGTGCCAGGTGGAGGACCTCGCCCAGCAGAACCAGTGCCTGCGAGAGGAGCTGGGAGCCCAGGCCCCTGCTGGTCACTGCAGCCTGGTAAGTGGCAGCAACCCAGGGCAGGAGTGATCTTTTGCCTTTTTCTTTCTCCTCCAGCCACTTGGTCAAGTCTTGGACCCATTCATTTCCCGGGCTCCTCTTCATACACCCGTCCAACCCTGCCAGCCCTGTCCATCGTCCTTCACTGCATCTACTCACCTCCCCCCCCCTTCCATCTAACCTCACACACTCATTCAGTGCATGCCCACCTCACTACCCATCCACCAACCGTGTCCACCCACCTGTCCATCCTCAGATGCACACACTTGCCCATCATCCATCCATCCACCTATCCAACCACTCACCCACCTACCCACCATCATTTTCCCATTCATTCTAACAGCTGCTTGTCCACACAGCCACTTATGAGCGCACTTACTAAACCACTTGTTTTCCCATTGTTGAAATCTGTTTGGGCTTTTATTAAAAAAAAAAAAAAAAAAAAAAAAACGTATCATAGATGGTGGCTTGTAAACAACAGAAACTTATTTTTCACACTTTTGGAAGCTGGAGGTCCAAGATCAAGGCACCAGCAGATTTGGTGTGGGGGAAGGGCCTTCTCACTGGGTCCTCACGGGGCAGGAGGGAGAGGGAAACTTCTGGGGTACTAATACCATCCATGAAGCCTCCACCCTCACAGCCTAATTACCTCCCAAAGACCCCACCACCTGACACCCTCACACTGAGGATTAGGATTTCATCATAAATTTGGTGGGGGGAACACAGCCATTCAGACCCTAGCACTCACCCTCCCACTTGTCTAGCCATATTCCACTATCTTCTCATTCACCACACCATCTGTTCATCTATCTACCCCTCTGGCCACTGGCCAGGCAGCTAACCAGCCACCTTATATCCCTTATTGTCCACTCACTGTTGTCCATCCATCTGCCCAACATCCAATGAGTTCCTGCTGACTGCCAGGCCCCGCGCTAGACAAGATCTTCAACACGCTATGCCACAGGACTTGTATGTGCTTGTGAAGTCTGGTCCCCCTCCTCTGGAAGCAGTCACCTCTTCTCCCACTTCACCTGTAGCACCAAAGGTGACAACGGTTCCCTGGTGGCAATTCTGTGCGTGCATCTTCAGTTCTCCCTCTTTAGACTGTGAGCTCCTTGAGGGCAAGGTCCAGACATGATGGTCTTTGTAGCCCCCATAGCAGCACACAGGAGGGCCTCAGGACTGTGGAGTAGAGAGCACACAGGGTAGGGTCCCTTTCTGGTTTGCATATTTACTCGCTGTGTGACCTTGGACAAACTTCTCAAACTCTGGAGGGCAGGCTCGACATGTATTGATTCATTTGATTGAGGGGAGGGTAAAAGCTTACATTTTATGTATTCCTACTGTGTGCTCGGCTCCATACTGGGTGTTTGCAAAGACATTATTTCATTTAATGCTTATGAAGGAAGGTGATATTAGCATCTTCCTTTTGCATTTGAAGAAGCCGAGGCTCAGAGGACAGCATCTTTTAACTGTTGTCACACGGATATTAAGGGACCAAACTGGAATGTAATCAAAATTTCATGAGAGTCCAAAGTTCATCGTTTCTACTGTAGCAGCCTACCTTCTGCAATGAAAGCACTCATTCAGCTCCCACAAAGAGATCTACAGCCTGCTTCTCCCCTGTGGTTCAATTTGCATTTAAGGAAAAATGAGTGAGCAACTGTAGCCCAAAAAGGAGTGCTCATTTTCTGGAAATAAAATTTATCTTCAAACCTGGACAATCCATTTAAAATTACCTGGAACCTTAAATTATCTGAATTTTCTCAGGATAACGATGTGTGTCTTATCCAGGTTATCTTAGTAAGGGCTTTATTGGTGGTCTTAGTTGACCTTTTTACTGCTTTATCCTCCTATTCTCGCTCTTGTACATTTCCTGTTCATTCTTCTTCCTTATGTTCATCAGATAAAAGGAAAACAAAGTGTATAACATTGGCAACTTGTTGTAATTTTGGAAAACAAATTGTGCCTAGATGGAAATTGTCATTTAAAATTCTCTCTTGTAATTTTCCTAAACATAAGACTTTAGACTGTTGGCTTAAGTCCTTCTTCCCCCAATCTCTCCAGTCATCCTATCTTCCTCTTGTAAAAGTCCCGGTGGCCCAGGGGAACTGCACCTCGCATGGGGCTCAGCTTTCAACGCTGCACTGCAGGCTGGCCTGCACAGTCACACTTCTCTTGAAAGTTCCATAAATTGCCCATCAAGTGTGGTCCCCAGCCACTTTTGCCTCGGTCTCTCATCAGCAGAGTAGCTGAGAAAGCAGGGTTGCAACTCAGGAACCTGTGGATTGTAGAATGCTGAGCCTTCAACACTGGAGTGGAGCAAGATTCTCACACTCAGAGGTGCAGACGGGAATGAGAGTGGAGATGATGGAGGATTCCAGCACAGCTCTGCCTCCTACCAGCTGAGATGCTTTCGGGCAGGTTCCTAAATTCTCTGTGCCTCAGTTTCCCGAGTGTGAAATGGGATTAATACTGGGATGATGATAATACTAGTGCATCCTGGTGTGACTGTGAGAATGAAATGAGAAAGCACAGGGAAAGCTCTTAGCTCAGTGCCCGGTATATTTTGAGTGATCAATCGAATCTAGCTTCTGTCACTGTTAGCATCATCACCACCATCACCATCATCACCATCACGTCATCACTATCACCATCATCACCAACATCACCATCACCATCGCCATCACCATCATCACCATCATATCACCATCATCACTATCATCACCATCACCATCATCACCATCACCATCATCACCATCATATCATCACCATCATCACTATCATCACCATCATCATCATCACCATTCACCATCATCACCATCATCATCTCATCACCATCATCACCATCATCATCATCATCATCACCATCATCACCATCATATCATCACCATCAGTGACATCATCGCTATCATCACCAGCACCATCACCATCATCATCACCATCACCATCATCACCATCATCATCATCATCACCATCATCACTATCATCACCATCATCACCATCATCACCATCATCATCTCATCACCATCATCACCATCATCATCTCATCACCATCATATCATCACCATCATCACTATCATCACCATCACCATCATCACCATCATCACCATCACCATCATCACCATCACCATCATCATCTCATCACCATCATCACCATCACCATCATCACCATCATATCATCACCATCATCACTATCATCACCATCACCATCATCGTCTCATCACCATCATCACCATCATCATCTCATCACCATCATCACCATCATATCATCATCAACATCATCATCATCACCACCATCATTACCATCATATCATCACCATCACCATCATCACCATCATCACCATCACCATCATCATCTCATCACCATC
Source organism: Theropithecus gelada (assembly GCF_003255815.1). NCBI lineage: Eukaryota > Metazoa > Chordata > Mammalia > Primates > Cercopithecidae > Theropithecus > Theropithecus gelada. The sequence continues at coordinate 6,868,105 of NC_037672.1, forward strand.
ATCACCATCACCATCATCACCACATCACCATCATCACCATCATATCATCACCATCATCACTATCGTCACCATCACCATCATCGTCTCATCACCATCATCACCATCATCATCTCATCACCATCATCACCATCATATCATCATCAACATCATCATCATCACCACCATCATTACCATCATATCATCACCATCACCATCATCACTATCATCACCAGCACCATCACCATCATCACTATCACTATCACATCATCACCATCATCACCGTCACCATCATCACCATCATCATTATCACCATCATATCATCATCACTGCCATCACCATCACCATCATCACCATCACATCATCACCATCACCATCATCACCATCACATCATCACCATCACCATCATCACCATCACCATCATCACCATCACATCATCACCATCACCATCATCACCATCACCATCATCACCATCACTGTCCCCATATTCATCATCACCATCACCACCACCATCACCATCATTTTATTAGCCCATCACCATCATATCATCATCACCATCACCATCACATCATCACCATAATCACCATCACCATCACCACCACATCATCATCACCATCACCATCATCACCATTACCATCACTTCATCATTACCATCACCACCACCACCATCACCACTATCACCATCACCAACATCACCATCACCACCAATACCATCACCAACATCACCATTAACACCATCGCCATCATCACCATTACCACCCTCATCACTATCACCATCATCATGACCATTGCCACCCTCCTCCTCATCTCTTCCTGGGCTTGTGCTCATCTAGTAGGATGTTGGGTAAGTCAGCCTCACTACCTACATTGTAATTTTCTCTCTCTTGACTTTTTGTTTTCCCTGAGGGCTTATCCTGGACTGGAGTAGGTTAGATGTGAGTGTAGTTTGTCACCATTGAGCTGCTGGAATAGCTGGTGGGAGCTCAGGCCAACAGGTCCCCAGGGTGGACGGGGCCTGTGGTCACCAGCTCCTGTATCCCAGCAGCCTGTGGATAGGCTGGGAAGACTGAGAGAACTGCAGTGACCTTTTGCAAAGGGCCATCTGGGGGCGGTTCTCTGGGCCAAGGAGCTGAGAACCTTTACCTGGGTCTGCTGCAGGGCAGGGCAGGGCAGGTGGGTGAAGCCCCCTGGCTGATAGAAGACCTGGGATGTGAGGGGGGGCGAGGAGAAGGGGCTGGCTTTCATCTTGGGAGCTGCCCATCTGTTACTCACTTAATCCTCAAGTGACATGGCCAGGTAGGTGTCCTCTTGTCTGCTTCATAGAGGAGGCAGAAGGCTTAGAGATGCAGTGCCCTGTCCAGGGTCACACAACCAAGGAGCGAGGCCCCGATGTAATTCCCATTCCCTGACTTTCCTGTCATATCCACCCAGCCTCCTGGGTTGGGGGTTTCCCAGAGGCAGCTGTGGGCACTCATGCAACTGAGAACCGCCCTCCGAGGGCGTGGGGATGGCACCAGCGGTGACCCCGAGTCAGGCTGCCGGGGCTCTGAGCCCACCTGGCGGGACGAAGCACTGGGGCAGGAGAGTATTGTCTGAGTCAGCAGGAGAGGCCCCAGCCAGCCACAGGTCTGGAGACAGAGTGTGACAGCAGCAGGCAAGGTGTTCCCAGCTGCTTTGGAGCTAGCTGCTACAGGTAAGGGCCAGGTCACCTGGGGCATTCCCAGGGCTACAGGTTGGGCCCTGAGGAAACAGGCAAGGCACAGCGTGTTATTCTCCTGGGGCTGCTGTAACCAAGTACCTCAAACCTGCTGGCTTAAAACTGCAGACATTTATTCTCTCCCGGGTCTGGGAGCCAGAAGTCGGAAATCAAGGTGGCAGTGGGGCCGTGCTTCCTCCTGAGGCTCTAGGGGACAGTCTGCTCCTTGCCACACCCAGCTTCTGGTGGCTCCTGGCAATCTTCGGCTTGCAGACGCATCACTCTGATTTCTGCCTCCATCTTCTCTTGGCCTCTTTCCTCTGTGTGTCTGTCTCTGTGTCTCTTCTCTTCTTATATGGACACCAGATCTTTATTGGATTAGGACCCAGCCTAATCCAGTATGGTCTTCTCTTAATTTGATCACATCTGCAATGACACTATTTTCAACTAAGGCCACACTCTCAGGTACGATTTCTTTTGGGAAGACACAATTCAACCCACTCCGCAAAGTTATGTGGCAGATGACGGCTTATGGTCTCTTCTCCTCCTCCAGGTATTCCCTGACCCCAGGAGCCTCTTCTGTCCTCCCAGGGCCCTCACATGCATGGCTGTCAGTGCTGGGCTGAGCCTCCCAAGGGCAGGGCTGGGGCTGGGTGCGCTCTGCCTTCCCGGTGTTTGCTGAGTGCCGCAGGCACACTGACATGCTATACATTTATTTATTCGTTCATTTACCGCCAACAAAACATGCATCTTGCAAAACAGGCACTGTCTTCTTTATTTTCTGCTGCATTCCCAGCTCTAGCACAGTCCTTGGCACGGAAGAGGTGCTGGGTGAATATTTATTAAGTGCAAGGAGGGAGAAGGGAAGATAGCGCTGACTCTCAGTTACCGGAACCTGTGTGGGTTCAGGTCCCTTTTCAGCCCTGTGAGGCTGAAAACAGTTGATCTGGCTTCTGGGCTTGTTTAGGACACTAGTCTTGGGACGTGCGACCTCCCCAGTGGATTTCTACTGGATGAGAAAGAGCAGCAGTTGTGTCCCTGGTGGTGTCAGAGGGAAGAACCCAAGAGAGTGTGATTACAGGACCCTGCTGAACAAACTCTGGATAACATTCTCAGCATAAAATATCATGGAGCACGAACTCCTGATCTAAAGTGACCAGCCTGGCCAACATGGTGAAACCCTGTCTCTACTAAAAATACAAAAATTAGCTGGGCATGGGGGCATGTGCCTGTAATCCCAGCTACTTGGGAGGCTGAGGAAGGAGAATTGCTTGAACCCGGGGGGCAGAGGTTGCAGTGAGCTGAGATCATGCCATTGCACTCCAGCCTGGGTGACAGAATGAGACTCTGTCTCAAAAAAGTAAAAGAAAAAAATGTCATTGGGTAATCACTGATTCTGCCTTCGAGCAATCTAAAACCGTGGCCCTTGAAAAACCAGGTTAGGAGAATTTCGACTAGCGAGAGGCTTGCTTTGGCTGTGTTTGTGTATCCATTTTATCATGGCTTTTGCATTTCTGGTATGGCTTGCTCTAACTTTTGGTGGAGGTGGGCTCACCTGCCACTTACCGATGGGTTGCCCTTGGAGGGGACTCAGCACCGCTTCCTAATAACATCCCTTTGGGTATATGGGTTTTAACGGATGAGTTTTGAGGGGACATGAAAGTTCAAACCATAATATGGTGGGACCAGGATTTGCCCTTTGGTGGGCTGATCCCATCACTGTGTCCCACGCCCTATTGCTTCAGTAAATACTGGTTAACAGGTCAACAGTCAGGATTTGATGGTATCCATTTGGTGCCTGTGCTTGGCTCCAGTCTGAGCTCAGTACAGGGGCTGGGGAGTAAGATAAGACTCTGCCCCACAGGATGACAAAACAGATTGAGGGAAGGGGGTAGGGGCAGAGGAAGGGCAAGGAAATGAGCCCTGTGGAGTCCGTGGGTCACTGGGGGAGGACCCTGGTGTTGGAGTGGGGGCTGGACCCAGGCTGCAGCGTGTGACAAGGCTGCCAGGCTCTGTCCATCTCTCAGAGGGAAGCTGATGGTCCACAAAGAGCATCTTGAGGTCAAAAAGGGCTGCCTGGAAAGGAAGAATCCCTCCTGCGAGGGCCACTGTGAAACATGAAGCGCCAGCCAGCTACCAGCTCTCAGGATGAATGCAGCCTGGAATTTAAAAATTAACGTGTTAGAACCCATCGATAAGGAAACTGCAGAGCCAGATGTGGCCCTTCGGTGGTGACTGTCAAAGGATCTCCCTCCATATAAGCACCCCGCCATGGCTGCCCACGGCCTCAGGATCAAGTTCAACCTCCTATCCATGGCATTCAAGGCCCCTGGTGTTCTGCTCCTTCAAGCTCAGTCCCCCGTATGTCATTTCAGTCACACTGAGCTGCAGGTCCCTGAATGTGCCAGGCTCTTCTGCCTTGTAGCCTTCCGTGTGTCTAGAAGCTTCTAGTGCCCATCCCCACTCAGGCTGCTTGGAAGGCCTTGCGACTTTCTCTTTGTTCGTCGGGAATGTTGCTTCCTCTGGAAGACTTCCCTGATCTCACGTCAACTCAGTGCCCCCATGGTGACATGAGCCACCTCTGGTGGTCCTGATGTCCACTGTGCCCAGATGCCCACCCCCTCAGCTGTGTGCCCCTCATCATCCAAAACTGGTTCACTGTAGCTCCATTCCCAGTCCCTGGCCACCAGCTGTGAAGTGCTTGGTAAGTGAGTGCCTTGATGCACCAGTGAAGCTATTTGCTCCCCTGCCCCTGGGAAAAGGAAGCTTCTGGCTGAAGGGACTGCTTCAGAGTGGCAATGCTGGAAGTGAAGCATAGAAATGGGGAAACGGTGACGAGGATCTAGTCCCAGAGATGTGTGCCACAGATAGAAAATCATCACGAAAGCTGACTTTCGTCAGTTTTTGGAGTGCTTATTGCCTGTCCAGCGTGGTAATGTGTTGCATTCCCCACAACAAGCTTATGAGGTGGTAGAATTATTGATTCTCATTTTGCAGAGGAGGACACTGAGGAAGGGAGGTAAAGTCACTTGTCCAAGGAAGTGGAATCAGCAGCGTCTGAAAGGAGGCACAGGCTTGGCCCCACCTGCAGTGACCCCTTGGCTATGTCTGATGTGCTCTGGGAGCCATGGTGTGAACTACAGCAAGGGCAGTCATTATAAAAATGTTTCGTTTGTTTCATATTCACAAAGCACTTTCCTAAACAGGAACTCATGGACTCTGCAAGGTAGCTGGGGCAGTGCTCTGTCCACAAACCTGCAGTCTGGAGGATTCCCGTAGCTTGCCTGGGGTCATATGCTTCCTCCTGAGGTCATATGTTTTAGAGCAAGTCACTTGGAACCTTGATCCCCAGAGGAACGAGCCACTGCAAGGACAAACCGTGACCTGGGGAGGAGTTTGGGGACAGGGTTTCTGCTCAGGGTAATAGGAAATAAGAACCATTCATAGTTGGCAAGACAAACGTGGTTTATCTGCAGATGGGTCTGAATGCTTTCCCGTGAGTGTGCACTGGGCACCTGCCATATCCCAGGCGCAGTGAGCCAGCCATGAATCTTGCCCTCCAAAAGTTTACAGGGGAGACAGACACAGTTGCAAGCCATGACACTACAATGATGCTATGGGAGAGGTCGGCACAGGGCTGTGCCTGGCCTGGAGGGTCGCAGAGATGCTCGTGCAGAGAGATGAAAAGCCGGGTTCTTAAAAAGTCCTTGTCCACTGTCATCCCAGAGCAGAGATCGCGATCCAATGTCAGGGGCTTTACGAATTACTGTATGATCCCGCCAGCCTCTGTGCCCTGGCAGTGTGCATAGAGTGACCCCTGGTGGCAGCTCCGTGAATCTCTTTGTTGTTGGGGAAATTCCAGGCAGCCTTGCTCGCTGCTTGCTTTTGTGCAGAACGGCATATTACACATTTGTTTCTCCAGCAGCAAGCGAGAGCTTTAAAAAAAAAAAAGTGTTAATAATGTCAAAAAATAAAACAGGCAAAAGGGATGAACATGCAAATAATATAAAAGGAAGTACAAAATGGCCAATGGTCTTATAAAAAAAATATGGTCAGCTCCATTAGTTAAAAAATAACGCCAATGAGAAAAACCTCAGGATCTCATTTTCTTCAGAACATTTGTCGAAGGTTGAAAGGGCCTGCAGCCATGTGGTGCTGGAGCCATCAGGAGTGTAAATGAACACATCCCTTTGGAAGAGCTGTCAACCAATAAGTATTAAATGCCTTTAAAAAAAGGTTTATGCCTGAGTCTCAGCCATTTGACTTCCACGAATATATCCAAAAAGTGATCGGAGGGTACAGAAGAGTCATGTACGGTCACGTGTATCTCAGCTCTGCTTGCAGTTGGTAAAAATTCGAAACAAGTCGACTGCCCAATACAAGGGAATTGATTTGATCTGGAACTTTCTCCCTTATAGCAGAGAATATTAGGTTGCTATAAAAACCACACTGCAGAAGATCCTGTAGAGAAATGATCCTTCTATATCATTAAATGCAAAATTCATGAAGTAAAAATTTACATTTTGTATAAATAGAACTTACACAATGTCTACGCCTAGGAAAATGTCTATGCATAGAAAAAAGCCCAGAAGGGCCTCTACCACGTTCGTGTTTATGCCTGGATGTCCTGATATTCCTCATTTTCTTTTTTTCTTTTTCTTTTTTTTTTTTTTTTTGCTTATAATTGCACATGAAAGCTGAGTCCAGACTAAGTTACAGGCAAATGTTTTCTTGAGGGTTGAAATGTAGGACGGACTGATAGAGCAGGCAGGGAGAAAGTTCCAGATCAAGTTTAGAAACCTGAGCTCTGCTCCTGTTCTCCCATCGACTTACTGTGTGACCTTGGACAAGTGACTCACCCTCTCTGAGTACTGCCTTCATCGGTTGGGACATGAAGGGGTAAACTAGACAATGGGCAATGTTTCAGTACAGCGTTGTCTTCTAGGCTGTCTCCACTGGATGTCACCTCCTTGATGCAGGGATCTAGGTATGCTTATCCATGGCCGTGTCCCCAGCTCCAGAACAGGGCTTGCCACATAGTAGGTTCTCAGCGAGCAGTTGTTGAATTGCATTGAAGTCAGCCTGGATATGATAATAAAATCCAAAAAGTACACCACCAGTAACCATTTCTACCTTCTGAGCTATGGAGTGGCCTCCACGCTGCCTCCCCAGCCTCTTCCTTTTTCTGTTTATCTAGTCCTTCCTCTTCCTTCGACTTCTCTGTCTCCCTCCTTTCACTTTGAATTTCCGTCTCTTCCTTTCCCTATCCTATTCCCTCTCCTTTTCCTTTGTCATTCACATTCTTTCACTTCCTTTCTTTGATGCCTTCTTTCTCTCTTTCATTTTCTCTTTTCCCTCTCACTCCAATGATGATTTTAAGCAGCTGACAAGGTGCACAATTCTGGTTGAGTGGGAACCAAATGGATAAAGACAGGAAGCAGCTGAACGGGACTGTGAGAACGTGGACAGCTGCAGCGGTCAGCCAGGCCCTCTGGGTGCAGGCAGGTGGCTGTCAGGACAGGGTGCCGCTGCCCGGGCCCTCTGGGTTAATTGGTTCGGGTTGAGGCTCCTGCACAGTTTCTTGTTTAAAGCTTCTGGGTGACTGCATGATGTGGCCAGTGCTGAGGCCCCTGGCCTATGAGAAGAAAATGGACAGGACCCAAACCATCATACAGATCAACAGGAGGCCAGCAAGCCAGAGTGGGAGGAGATGAAGGCTAAAGAAGGCCTCATTAAGGATTGGCCTTTAAGCAGGTCCCAGAAGGGGAGGAGGTTGGCCAGGCAGAGGGTGGGAAGAAAGATCCAGACAGTGTGCAAAGGCTCTGAGGTGTGGGGAGAAGAGTCCCTTCCAGGAGCACAGACGTGGGTGGGGGTAGCGGGGTGGAGGTAGGGGCAGTGAGGCCGGAGGGGGTTTCAGTGTAACAGGAAGCGTTGAAGGGTGAGAAGCAGGGAGCAACCAGGTCCAGTTTCCATTTTAGTGCCATTGCAGGGGCCTGAGCGGTGGGTGGAAGGGAGGGGCCAGGAGCAAGAAGCAGAGAAAGCTTTGCCTGCAGCAAGCAAGCGATCAAGGCCCCTCCCAAGAAGGATGTGCCAGCCAGGTGGCGGGAACAGCACACGGGAAGGTGCAGAGACCAGGGAGAGCACAGATGCCCTGGGGCAGGCAAGCAGGTTGCTGAGAGGGAAAGCTGGTGCAAAGCTGCAGGGGTGGGAACAAGGTGCCCAGGCAGCAATGACAGCCCATAAACGGGCAGCAGCACCTGATTTCAGCATTCGTGCTGACCCTGTAGCCAGAGGGGAGCCAAGGGGAGGCTGGCAGATCAGCAGGTCTCCTGTAGCTGCAAGAAGAACCTGAAGGAGGTGGGAGGACCAGCCAGGAGTCAGATGCTGGGTCTGCTGAGGGAAGGTGAGGACCTCGGGAGCAAGTGAGAAGGGGACAGGGCACTTACCTGCTCAATTCTGTTTCCTCCTGGCCAAGAGTCACACCTGGCACACAGTAGGAGCCTAATAAATGTTTTCTGAATGACTGCACTCGTAAATCTAAAACATCTGCTTTTCCTCAGGTTCTATCTGTGCACCCGATAATGAAACATTTATTAAGCACCTACTGTATACAGGTTAGGGTGAGGGTGCAGACAAAATGAAGCCAAGTTCTCTTCCTAAAGGAGCCCACAGTCCAGTGGAGTAGGTCAGTGAGCCAGCCAACAGCACTGGGCTGGAGCACCGTAGTGGAAGCAGCCAGGGCCGTGGGAACCCAGAGGAGACCTGTGCACAGCCCCTCATGGGTGGTGGGTGACAGCTGTTTTTGTTTTGTTTTGTTTTGTTTTGTTTTGCCAGTCCCACGCCTCTCCCCCATGGCAGGGGGAAAGGAGCTGCCTCTGAATTATCCTGATCTGCAGCAGGGCAGCAGCTGGGGAAGCTCCAAGCTATGGAGAAGCCCAGGGGGTAGGGTGCTGCCAAAGTACCGGGCAGTCGCATTTGGAGCTTATTGACAGTTGAAGGACAGGACAGTCCAAATTCCCTGGGCAGACACCCTCCTCCCTGGGCAGGACATGGAAAGAACCCGTGCACAGGAAGGGTGCCTTCTTCCAGGATGCCCCGGGCTGCGTTCAGGGTGACTCACTGCCCCCGCCCAGGGAGGAGGCTCTGGACCCCTGCACAGGAAGGGTGGAGCTGGGAGCCTTTGGTGCCCTTTAGGGCAGCAGTCCTCAACCTTTTTGGCACCAGGGACTGGTTTCATGGAAGACACTTTTTCCATGGGCAGTGGGTGCGGGGAGATAGTTTCAGGGTGAAACTGTTCCACCTCAGATCATCAGGCATTAGATTTTCATAAGGAGCACCCAATCTAGATCCCTCACTTCTGCAGTTCACAATAGGGTTCATGCTTCTACGAGAATCTAATGCCGTTGCTGACCTGACAGGAGGCGGACCTCAGGCAGTAATGCCTGCTCGCCTGCTGCTCACCTCCTGCTGTATGGCCCAGGTCCTAACAGGCCATGGACTGTACCAGTCTGCTCCATGACCCTGATTTAGGGGACCTGGGTGCTTCTTGGCTGGACAGACACACTCTTCCAAGGACTGAACGCTGCCCTTGTTATCTGTGGACAGGAGTCCAGGGGCTAAGAGGGGACAGTTTGGCCTGGTGAACCAAAAGCACAAGGCCGGGGCTGTGCTGCCAGGCTGTGAGCTCTCTGCCCTCTGAGCCTCAGTTTCCTCACCTATGGAAGGGACTCAAGCTCCCTGCTGGGGAGGGGCCCCCGGGGATGGGCTTGGAGTGCACTCTTCAGCCAGGACACTGACGGCTCCTGACTTGCTCTGTCTTCCTCCAGGATGCTCTGGGCTGTGTTCAGGGTAACTCACTGCCCCTGCCCAGGGAGGAGGCCCTGGACCCCTGCAGAAGCCAAGGCTGGCGGAGCTCCCTGCGGTCCGATGATGCCCCTGGACAAAGGGCCTCAGAAGGTGCGTGGGTACCGCGGTGCATGGAGGACAGGGTCCCGGGCAACACCCACCAAAGGGCTAGCTTGCTTCCTCATCATATCCCAATGACGCATGGGGAAGGGGTGGTCCCCCCTCTCTACAGTCAAGAATCGAGGCTCAGAGAGGTAGGGTCCCTCACTCAAGGTCACACAGCTGCTGCAGGGGGGTCAGAGTATGCAACTCCCACCAGGGGCCTTTGGCTCAGGCTCAGCTGAACACAGGCTCATACCCTTGGGCCTCGGGAGGGTGCCAGCCAAGGGGCCTCACAGGCCAGCAGGTTGGCAGCAGGGACATGCTTTCACAGAAGTCCGTATGATGACCAGGAGCCATCCTGTCCCCCCATTTCCCACGTGACACCTCCAGTGTGAGGCAGTGAGAATCGCACTTGGCAGGTCTAGAAGCTGCTGGGGCTTAGAAGCCTCTTGTCCCTGATGTGAACCAATATCTCTCTCTCATTTTTTTTGTTTTGTTTTGTTTTTGTTTTTGAAATGGAGTCTCTCTCTGTCACCTAGGCTGGAGTGGAGTACAGTTGTGCGATCTCGGCTCACTGCAACCTCAAGCTCCCGGGTTCAAGTGATTCTCCTGCCTTAGCCTCCCAAGTAGCTGGGACAACAGGTTCCCACCACCACGCCCGGCTAATTTTTGTATTTTTAGTAGAGACGGGGTTTTGCCATGTTGGCCAGACTGGTCACAAACTCCTGGCCTTATGTGATCTGCCTGCCTTGGCCTCCCAGAGTGCTGGGATTACAGGCATGAGCCACCGTGCCGGGCTTGCGTAGTATCTTATCATATCTCATAACAGCCTCCACTGTGGCTTCCAGAGCCCCTGCACTCAGAGAGCCTGACAGCCATGGCGGCCAACTGGGCATCTGTGGCTTATTTCCAGCCCTCCAACCTCAAGGGCTGTTTAGGGATGGCATTATCTCACATATGTGTAACACAGTGGTGCTGCTGACTGATGCAGCCAGCGTTCTCCCGTTATCTCATTTCTGGGGAGCAGAGCTGCTACGTCGACCCAGGTCAGATGTGTCCTCATGCCAGCTGTGCAGGGTTGGGGTGAGGCTCATTACCCTGTTTGACAGATGAGGATGCTGAGGCTTAGAAAGGTTTGGTGGATTTTGTCCCGTGCAGGAGTCTGTGGGCTGCAGAGGTGGCTTGGAGCCCTGGGGCCTCTGCCCACCTGCTGATGGCTGTTTCACATCTCTGAGCCTCAGCTGCCTCCCCTGACCAAGATGCTGGTGGTCATCAGGCTGCCCTTGGGAGGCATGATGAGGCTCACAGTCAGGGGTGGCAGGGGGGGCCATCTTACCTAAGCCCGGGGGATGTGGTCCCTAGAGGCAATCATGGCAGAGCCCCTGGGAGCGTCTTTGTAACCCCCAGGGTCTTGTTGCTTTCCAGGCCAGTTCCCGGAGGGGCCCTGCACCTGGAGCTACATCGGGTCTGGACGGGCCTCTTCTGTTTTGGCTCCAGGCCCGGAGACCACAGGCGAGCTCCCCGGAGACCTGGCGGGATCCAACCGTGAACAGGTGAGGACGGAGGCTTTCTGTGCACGTGTGCAGTGCCCCTGGGTCCCCTCAGCCCTGTCTCGTGCAGGGTGTGTGGCCACCCGCAGGAGGTGGGAGGCGTAAAGAAGCTCCAGGTCTGGAAGAACATGCTGGAAATAGTTGAGAGAGAGATTTGAGGAGAGGAAATGAAACATCCTGAGACCTGGATGGGGAGTGGGGAGGAAGGGGGTCAGCTGGGTGCCAGGCCTGGGCTGCCATGGAACAGGCTTCCTCTCATTGGCACCTCCCGACACCCACGAGCCGTTGCTGCCACCTCTGCTCTGGAGAGGAGACGAGACTCCAAGGGCAGCTGTGACTCCCCAAGGCCCCCCGCTTGGAGGTGAACCCCGAGATCCAGGCTCGACAGGCCACACTGCCCCATGCTGGCCCTGAGGGTCAGGAGCCTGTGTCCCATCTCACCTCCCGTGGCTTGCTCTGAGGCTGAGGCAGTCGTAGCCTTTCTCCACTTCCATTTTTTCGTCCCTGAGAAGCAGAGCCATGCTGGGACCCGCGAGCCTGGCTGTGGTTGTGTGGTTCTAAACAGAGAAGCCCTCCGTTATCTTTTCATTCATTCACGTCCTGCTCGCCCTCCGTTATCTCTTCATTCATTCACGTCCTGCTCATGATGCATCTCTTATTTTTGTTGTTGGACGTCGCATCCCTATATGCCTCACTCCTCACCACCCCTTCCCTTGAAGCCCAGGGCAATGTCTTAGAACACGGAGGTGCCCCATTTGACAGGTGAGGTGGCTGAGGCTCCAGCAGGTTAAGGAACTTGCTCAAGGTCACACCCAGGATTGAAGCCAGGTCTCTAGGTCTATACCTCTCTGGGGCAAATGCTCTTTTCTCTGTGGGCAGCTGGGACAGTGGCTTGGTGTCTGGATTGAAGGACATTGCAGACAGAGGCAAAGATAACAGAGGAAGGGGCGCTGCCCACCAGTAGCTCCAGGGAGCAGGGAGGTGGTGACCCCTCCAGGCAGGGGCAGCGCTCCTGGCCTTCAAGCCCCCTCTGCCTGAAGGGGCTTTGCTGCTTGTATGTCCACCTGTAAAGGCTCAGACTCCCTCTGTCCTTTGAGATGCTCCCTCTGTCCTTCTCTTCTGGGTCTTAGACCAGCTGAGCCTCTCCCAGCTATTCTAGGGGTTCCACTGAGAACTGCCTGCAGCCTGCCAGGTCTGGGAGCAGCCCCAGGGCCTCCCAGTGAGCCTAGCTAAAACCAAAATTCATCCTCAGGCTTCCCCAGCCCAGCCGGGGCCTCTGCTCTGAGCTGGGCTCCTCCTCTCTGGATACACACATCAAATAAGCAAAGATAAAAATACATTAAAAATATCAAGGAAACACCTCCTGTGTGCCCAGCACTGTTCTAGGCCCAGGAGTTGAACAAAGATGAAGTTCTGCCCTCAGGGAGTGGACGGCCTGCACGAGCCCCATCCATGAGAGCCTTCTACAGTGCTATTCACAGTCTGCATCTGTGCTGCCCAAGACGGTAGCCACGGGCCACACGGGGCTAGTGCCACCGCAGAACTGAGTGTTAACCTTGATTTAATTACTTTACATTTTAGGAGCTCCATGTGGCCCATGACTAGTGGATTGGACGGGGCAGGGCTATGCGGGGAGTTAGATGATACAGACAGAAATATATAATATGGTGTGAGGGCATGGAGGGTGCTGTGGGGGAAGATGACATGGGGTGGATGGCCCGAGAGTGAGTCAGGGAGGGCCTTCTCAAGGAAGTCATTTGCACTGAGATACGAATGGAGCCAGGGAGTGAGCCCTGAGGGCATCTGGGGCAAGGACATTCTGGGTAGAGTGAAGAGCACGTGCAAAGGCCCTAGGGTGGTACCAGCTGTGTCCTGTGTGGGAAAGAGCTTGTCCCCTGTGCAACTGGTGAGGAGACATGGAGAACCCCAGGAGGTGAGTGGAGGTGGGGGTGCTGAATGGAGGAAGGGGCTGTTTCACACCTCATTTTCTGTCTCCATTCGTAGCTTACTCTGGCAGAGCCTAGCTTGGATGAACAGATTCTTCTCCTGGTCTGTGGCTGCCCCCCAGGAGAGTGCTTGGACAAGTCACTCCTCCCCATGGACCTGGCCCGGATTTCGGAAAATCTAGCAGCTGACCCGGCCACAGAGGCCTTTCTCCTGGTGCAGACGTCCGCACTCCCTCTCTGGGGGCCGGCTGGGGACTCCGCTTCTTGGCGACCACTTCTGCTCCAGGAGCTTCCCTCAGATGGACAACAAACCCAAGAAGAGTTGGCCACCAGGTCCCCACCTCCTCCCAAAGCCACAGGACCCCCCAGCTGGGATTGTCACCAGGCAAGAGACTGCAGTGCCTCCCTCTCCCACGAGGCCCCCCACGTTTCAAATCACCGATTTCCAAAAAAACAGCCCAAGGATCTGAAAGACACTTGGAACAATGGAGGAGGAAGCCCGGGGAGGAGAACTGAAGAGGGGGAGGCAAGGGGGACTTTGGGCAGGAAGGGGACAAACCTTGGTGACAAGCACCAGCCAAGTCAGGAAAGCCGTCAGAACCTGAGCTTGGAGAACGGGGCTGGAGCCACAGAGGGCGTGCAGGACCAGAATGGGGCTTCAGAGACCAGGGCTGCCACCTGCCACCCTGGGACCTGGCGGGAGTTTTTGATGTCTCTTCTACAGGGGGAGGCCTCAGTATCGAAGGAGGGTCCCGAATCCCTGAGAAGGAGGGAAAGGGTGGAAGGATATGTCTGGGGTCTCCGAGGAGGACTGTCATCAGAGAAGGAGGAAGCGGCGCCCCTAGCCACCTTCTCCAGGTCTCACGAGATCAAAGAGCTGTGGCCAACAGACAGTCAGCTCCTCGCAGGAAGAGGCAGAGCCATTGGGAGGACAGCTAGGGACAAGGAGGAAAACCAAATGTGGCTTGGAAATGCTCTGCTTCTGCAAGGAGAAAGCCCAGAGGACGAAGGGCTAGAGGAGAAGGATGAGGCATCGCATCAAGAAGCATCCAGTCCAGGGTGCAGGGGTGCCCCTGAGGAGCCTGACTCCCAGGAACATGAGAGCAAGGAAATGCTTTTCTTCGCAGGAGAGACAGGTCTGCCTCTGTTTCCCAGATTTGCCTTATCAGCTGACAGGGGTGAACCCACTGGTCACAATCCACAGGCTGTGAGCAAAGGACACGACAGGTGTGCACTCACAATCGATGAGCTTGCACAGGAGGTGGAGGCTTGTTTCCAGCAGCTGTCCACCCTGCAGCCAGGCCGTGGGGGCTGGCAGCGCTCAGCCTCTGCATGTGGGGGAGAGAACTGGAGCTTTGCTCAGAAGTGGCACAGTGGCGGGGAGACAGCTCACTCTCAGCAGGTTTGGGGAAATCGGGGTATTTGTTCTGATGAAGAAGCAAAGTCTAAAGAGAGTGATGAAGGTGATAAGCCGGGGAAGACCATGGCCCTGGGCACCAGCGAAGTTCCTGGTAACCCAGGGACACTGCCTGATTGGGATGAAGCCAGCCCAAACCCTTCAGAGGGGCCCGCGGAGCCCTGGGGTGTCCTCGAGAGAGTGAGGAGCAGGTTTCGTCAGCTCATTTCTGGGTTGAAGAAACAGCGACGCCAGATTTTACACGACACCACCAAACTTCACGGAGACCAAGAGCGGTGCCATGAAAGAGTGTGCGCCCTTGAAAGAGAGAGAGAGCGAGAGGTGACAAAAATATCCAGGCTCGAGTGGGATAACCACAGGCTGGTAGGGGACATCTCTCAGTTAAAGAAAGAACTGGACCAATATTTACAGGTCATCTCCGACCTTGAAGACTGCAATGGGAAGAGTTACAGCAAAATTTTGGAGCTTGAAGAGGAAAATGAAAACCTGAAAGGGAATCTGGGCCAACTTCAGAAATCCATGTCTGAGAGTATCAGGAAATCCAAAGACACGATGGAGCAAGTCACCCTGGAAAACTGGAAGCTCCAGGCGCTGATCTCGGAGCTTGGCGTTAGTTACAAAGAGCTGATAAAGGATATCGTGCTGGGAATAGAAGACATGATCCGGGCCTTAAGCGGGGAGAACGAGCACCTTCTACGCAGGGTCCATGTCCTGGAGAGGGAAGTCACCTTGCAGAGGAGCACGGATCAGGGGCGTTTGGTGAGGGAAAGGGAGCACCTCCAGGGAAAAGCCAAGACGCACACTGTAGACAAAGAGGTGCAGGTAACTCCACTCGCAGGGCAGCTGCTTTCAAGGGCCTGTGGGCCACTCTTGGCGGAGGAAGTGGGTCTGGCTGCAGGGCAGACAGGACCTTCCACAGGCGCTGGGAATTCTAGATGCGGTACTGATTCTCCCCCTCCATCACTGGTCTGGAGAAACGCTGATGTAGCCAACAACCTGCAAGGAAATGTCGGTGGAGCAGGAGTGAAAGAAGCACTTATGGAGAAAGAGAAGAGGCCCAGGTGTTCTGTGGCTCAGGGGCAAGCTCTGAGGTCCCTGAGCAATGGCCCCGCGGTAGGTTGGGTCTGCCTGACAGCTTACTCATCACACACAACCCTGTTCCAGGATCCGCCCCATTCACTTATGCAGTTCACTAGAGTCCTGTGAGGGAGGTACAATCATTCTCACCACTTAGCAGATGACAGAGGGTTGGTACAAATAAAACAGAGAAATGCAGTCACTGCAGTTGCACAGCCAGTGAGGGGTGGAGCAGGGACTCACACCTCGGCGCTCTGGTCCCGGGATCTCTGTTCCCACCTGCCATGGGAGATTCAAGCCTGCCCCTCTGCTTAGGCTCCAGCAGGGCACCCAGCGAGTGTTCATACTTTAAGATTAGACCTTGCATTTTCCAACCCTGGGGTTTTTCAAGTGGCCCAAGTCCTAATTCTGTATATTGGGTCTTGAAAGTTGCAATGAAAAGAACAATGGACTGTAGAGCATGATAAAACAGGGTTCCAACCAGGCTCTGTGCTTACAGAGCTGTGACTTTCAGGCCACATGCAGACTTCTCTGAGTCCCTCTCCTCATCTGTGGATAGTTCTCGACTGTTGGGAGTCCTGCAATAAAACACTCATAATATTCCTATGGTGGCCTTCACCATGCGTAGGATATTTAGTGTTGAGACCCTGGCACTCATTCATTCCATTTTCTATCTCTGTTTTTCTCTCCCATCTTGCTCCACCCTCTCTGCCTCCTTTCCCTTCTCTGTGTCTCCTCTATCTCTCCATCTTTCTGTCTCTTGCTCTCCCCCTCCTGCCTCCCTTTCCCTCTTTCTGTCTCTCTTCCTTCTTTCCTGTCTCTCTTTCCTCCCCATCCCCAACGATGTTATTAATCATTTCAAAGAATCTGTTTTCAGTTTTATTGATTTTATTTATTGTTTGTATTTTATTTATTGGTTTCTTCTTAGATCTTTATTAAAATCTTTTTTTTTTTTTTTTTTTTTTTTTGAGGCAGAGTCTCACTCTGTCACCCAGGCTGGAGTGCAGTGGTGTTATCTCAGCTCGCTGCAACCTCCGCCTCCCATAATCAAGCAGTTCTCCTGCCTCAGCCTTTCAAGTATCTGGGACTACAGGCACACGCTGCATGCCCAGCTAATTTTTTGTATTTTAGTAGAGACGGGGTTTCTCCATGTTGCGCAGGCTGATCTCGAACTCCTGAGCTCAGGCAATCTGCCCACCTAGACCTCCCGAAGTGCTAGGATTACAGGCGTGAGCCACCGTGCCTGGCCTCATTATATTCTTTCTTCCACTTTCTTTTGATTTAATTTGCTGTTCTTTTTCTTGCTTCTTGTGTTGAAAACTTAGGTCATTGATTTTCAGCTGTTCTTCTTTTGCAATCTATGCAATTAAAGCTATAAATGTCTCTCTAAGCATCCCACACATTTTGAGATGAAGTCTGTTCACTTCAAAATAGTTTCTAAGGATTAGAGATAAGGAATATGTATTGCCTATCTACTATGTGCCAGGAAATTTATGTACTATCATTTATTCCTCAAAATTGCCTCAAAATGACATTGTTAGGGCCAGGCGCGGTGGCTCACTCCTGTAATTCCGGTACTTTGGGAGGCCAAGGAGGGCGGATCATGAGGTTAGGAGTTCCAGACCAGCCTGGCCAATATAGTAAAACCCCATCTCTACTAAAAATACAAAAATTAGCTGGGTGTGGTGGCTCGCGCCTGTAGTCCCAGCCGCTTGGGAGGCTGAGGCAGTAGAATTGCTTGAATCTGGGAAGCAGAGGTTGCAGTGAGCCGAGATTGTGCCACTGCACTCCAGCCTGGGCAACAGAGCGAGAATCCATCTCAAAAAAAAAAAAAAAAAAAAAAGACATTGTTGTAGCTAGCCCTATTTTATTGATTTAGAAATTAAAGTCAAAGAGGATGAAATAAAAACAAGCAACAATAACCCCCCCCCAAAAAAAGAAAATAGCTTCTAATTTCTATTATGATTTCTTCTTTGACCCATGGGTTATTTAGAAACGTGTGTTGCTTAATTTCTAAGCATCTCTGGAGTTTTTCAGTTATACATTTGTCCTTGATTTCTAGTTTTATTTCATTCCTGTCAGAAAGTATACAGTATGTTATTTTAGTCTTCCAAAATTTGTTGAGCCTTGTTTTATTGACCAGGTTATGGTCTATGGCCAACAGTATATCCCACATGCCCTTGTAAAGAAGGAACATTGTTTGATTGTTTCATATCAATTAGGCCAAGCTGGTTAATTGTCCTAACCAAATCTCTTCTGTCTTTGCTGATATGTTGTCTATTTGTTTTGGCATTAACCAAGACATGTTTTAAAACCTTCCACTCTGAATGTGCATTTGTGTATTTCTCTTTTTAGTTATGTTATTTAAAAATCTATATATTATAACGTTCTTTCTTATTTGTTTATTTATTTATTGTTGAGACAGTGTCTCGCTCTGTCACCCAGGCTGGAGTATAGTAGTGTGATCTCGGCCCACTGCAACCTTTGCCTCCCAGGTTCAAGTGATTCTCCTGCCTCAACCTCCCAAGTAGCTGAGACTACAGGCATCCACCATCATGCCCAGCTAATTTTTGTATTGTTTAGAAGAGATGTGGTTTCACCATGTTGGCCAGGCTGGTCTCAAACTCCTGACCTCAGGTGATCCACCCGCCTTGGCCTCCCAAAGTGCTGGGATTATAGGTGTGAGCCACTGCGCCCAGCCAATTTATTTTATTTATTTACTATTTTTTTCTATTTGTCTCATCTGTTTTGTTTTCTTTTATTCTTTCTTTCATCCCTTCGTTTTTGGTATTAATTATATTTTGTTATTTATTTTTCTTCTCCATTAGCTTATGTTTTAGTATTATTCTTTTAGTGGTTACCCTAGGCATTTCAAAAATGTATCTAGTAATTATTTAAATTTACTTTAAATTAGTTTTTTTACCGTGTCCCGATTAATGCAAAAATTTTTCAGTAGTTTAACTTCATTTATTCTCTTTTTACTTTTTATAACTTTTTTGTTATATATTACTCCTATGTAGAATAAATCTTATAAGTCACTGTTATTTTAAACAATCGTATCTTTTTCATTTACCCATATCTTTACATGTTCTTGTGTTGTTCATTCTTTCTTAGTCTTCTGTGGCTCTGATTTCCTTTTGCCTTAAGAACTGTGGGTTTTTTGTAGTGAGAATTTTCTGGTGATTAATTTTCTCATATTTCTTTTATGAAAACAATTTTTTACCCTTCATTAAGTTTTTTTTCTTCCCATTGGGTTCTGAATTTTAGGTAGCCAGGTATTTCACGCTCTTGGCTCTTCAAAGTCTTATTCCATTGTCTTCTGCCTCTCATAGTTTCTGTCCAGAAATCAGTCGTAGTTGTCATTGTTTTTCTCCCTCACTCTCCCTGAGATAAATGTGTTGTTTTATCTCTGACTGCTTTTATTATTTCCTATTTATCTTTGAGTTTTGGCAGTTTCACTATAATGTGCGTAGATATGGTTTTATTTGTTTTCGTCCTGCTTGTTTTTCTTTTTAAAAATTTTTTTTGAGCTTCTTGAACTTGTGTGTTTGTGTCTTTTTTGTCAGACTTAGAAAATTCTTGATCATTCTTCAAATATTTCGTTCTATTTTCTTTTCCTCTCCTTCTAGAAATTCAGACTTTTTGGCTCTATCTCACATCTTTCAAAAATCCTGTATCAGTTTTAAAAATGTGTGTTTCTGTTTGGATTTTCTATTGACCTGTCTTTTAATTCACTAATCCGGTCTTCTACCATGTCCCAACTTCTGTTAAATCTATTCAATGAGTTCTTAATTTCATTTATTATATTTTGCAGTTCTAGAATATCCATTTTATTCTTTTAAAAAGAGATTCTGGTTCTCTGTTGAAATAGTCCATCTGTACATCCATTTTCTTTATTTTTCCTATGTTTTAAAAAATATATAGATCATAATTATTTTGAAGACCTTGAGGGTTTTTTTTTCTGCTAACACCAATATTTGGATCATCTCTTTGCCTGCTCCTATTGACTATTTTGTTTATTGGTGAATAGTCACATTTTTCTGCTTCTTCATGTCTAGGACTTTCAAAAACTTTTATGTTGGACATTGTGTATAATATGTTATGAAGATTCCTGATTATTGTCTTTCTCCAAAGAATGTTGAGTGAATTTTATTCTGGCAGGTAGTTGCATGATCAGCGGATCATCTTATTCTTGTGTAGGCCTATTTAAGTTTTGCCCTCAGACCTAGTAGGGCTTGATATTACTCCTAAGGTGTGGCCCTTGCTCTTAGGGCATGGCCTCTCAGTGACATCAGCTGAGTTCCACAGCATTCACCAAGTCCTCTCCATTTTGGCTTTGCCAGAACTCTGCCATCTTCTTAGAAGTGTGTGACCTGTGACATCTCTTCACCAATTAACCTCCAAGCTGCTGTTCTTTGCAAGGCTTAGAGTCTTCTACTGTGTCACAGAGCTTATGATTCAGCCAAGGACTCAAGGGACATTTCTAGGACAATATTTGGGCTTTTATTCTCTGCAGCTGTCTCTTCCCTGTTACTTTGTTCCACAAACCCCAGCAGTCTTAGCATCCCTAAACTCCAAGCTCTATTTCTCCATCTAGAAGGACCACCACTTTCAGCTTGGGCTCTATTTTCAGGACCATTATTTGGAAAATGTTTCAGAGAGAAATCCAGGGAAAATGTGGAGCCTGCCTTGTTGTGCATGCTTTTGCTTAAGGATTGTAGCCCTGCACCAGTTATCTTCCAATGCCTGCAAAACATTACTTGTATATATTCTCCCCAGATTCTATAGTTGTCCAACACCAGTGAGTAGGAGTGTGGAAATCTGAGGAGCTGAATACTGAGCTGAGACTTTCAAGGTTATAAAAGAGCAGCAAGGAAGAGCATTCCAGGTAGAGGGAAAAGCGAGTGGCCAGGCCTTGAGGCAGGACAGAGGCTGGCTCATTGGAAAAACAGAAAGTAGCCAGCGTGGCTGGATTCCAATGGGCAAGGAGGGGTGTAGTGTGAGATGAGGTTGGAGAAGCTGTCACAAGTTAGGCTGTAGAAGGCTTGCAGGCCCTTGTTTTGATCTTTTCTAGATGTCATAGGAAGCCACCAGAGGGTTTTGAGCAGAAAGATGTGACCCAGTTTATACTGCAAAAAGATCTGCCTGCTCTGAGAACAATGATTTGGGTGAATTGAAGGAGAACAGGTTGAGAGGAGTTGGTGGCTGGATAGCCAAGAGGTGACACTGGGGTTGAGAAATTTAGAGTGAAAACTGGAGCTGGAGTCCATGGGACTTGGTGATGGACAAGAAGTCACCAACACCCGATGTGTTACTCTTTGACCTAAAACCCTCTGTGGCTTCCTACTGCACTGGACATGAGATCCCAGCTTCCTACAGTGAGCAGTGCTCTGGGCCTGAGACCCTCAGGAGCTTCCACTGTTGCTGCTTACACCCCCAGCCTCCGCACTCCATGCTGCCACCTCTACCCTCATTTTTCACCTTCTTCATCCACCCCTCCCTGCACCCAGCTTTCTCCTCTAGGTCTCCTGTTGGGGGGCCTCTCCTCCAGAAAGCTTCTCCCCACCCCCAGGCTGGGTTCTGTGCAGAGATGAGTCAGAGCCAACTCATGTGCATCTCCTCCCAACTCTGCCTTCAATGATACCATTTTGGTAGCTTGTACTCAGTCTTGGTGGGAATATTTACACCATGGAAACTGGCAAATGCTACAAATTGGTACTGTCCCCGCAACCCAGAATGTGGTTGCTATACAGTTGCCACCCCCCAACTGGATGATGTCTCTGTTCAGTGCCCCCTTCAGGTCGTCACAGCCTCCTGGCTTCCCTTTATCAGGCTGTATGGAATGTTAAATTACCTGCCTGTCATTCTCCCCACCAGCCTGAGCTCCTGGAGGGCAGTGTCAGCACCGCCCATCTCAGGCCAGTGTACAGCCAGCACATGTGCTCATGATGTCTGCTAGACAGCAGGAGACTCACTGGGCAGCTCACAGGGCTACTGTGTGGGGTGGTCCCATGGGACAACAGGCTGGTCCCACCTGCACAGCCATTCTCTTTAGAGGATACTTGGGTGCTGTCTGAGGACCCATGGGACAAAGCCCCAGTCCAAGTCACTGCCAGAGGAGGGAGGCAGAGGAGGCAACGTACTTCCCAGAAAGGCCAAGTTGTTTTGAAGTCTTGGAGCTGAATTTTACAGGACCATTCGGAGCACCCATCTGTTCTTAGGCCCACGTGGTGTATATTTCTATTAATTAAAAATATCTTCTTCTGCTATTGTATTTTTTTGTTTTTTTTTTGAGACGGAGTCTCGCTCTGTCACCCAGGCTGGAGTGCAGTGGCCGGATCTCAGCTCACTGCAAGCTCCGCCTCCCGGGTTCACGCCATTCTCCTGTCTCAGCCTCCCGAGTAGCTGGGACTACAGGCGCCTGCCACCTCGCCAGGCTAGTTTTTTGTATTTTTTAGTAGAGACGGGGTTTCATCGGGTTAGCCAGGATGGTCTCGATCTCCTGACCTCGTGATCCGCCCGTCTCGGCCTCCCAAAGTGCTGGGATTACAGGCTTGAGCCACCGCGCCCGGCCTGCTATTGTATATTTTATTACAAGAGAGATGCCCCAGCAGCCATGGAGTTGCCTGGATTATTCCTTCTCCTCCGCTTCTCCCTCATCTCTCTCTCCCAAGCAGGGTAGCTTGGGTTCCCCCCCTACCTACCCCTGCTAGGTCGGGATGAGTTTTGGGGGTCTTACAACTCCCAGGGAAGCTGCCTTAAAGGAAAAGGGAACTGCCTTCACAAGGGGGAAGGGCGTTTGAGAAGCATCTGAGTTTCTGGGCTCCTAAATCTTCACAAATGGAACTTTCAGCAGTGCTGTTCCCTTCTAAGGCCGCCTTAGCAGCATGAACCAAGAGCTTAAAGATGCTCATGTCGGGCTGGGCGTGGTGGCTCATGCCTTTAATCCCAGCACTTTGAGAGGCCAAGGTGGGTGGATCTCCTGAGGTCAGGAGTTCGAGACCAGCCTGACCAACATGGAGAAACCCTGTCTCTACTAAAAGTACAGAATTAGCCGGGTGTGGTGGCACATACCTGTAATCCCAGCTACTCAGAAGGCTGAGGCAGGAGAATTGCTTGAACCTGGGAGGTGGAGGTTGTGGTGAGCCGAGATCACGCCATTGCACTCCAGCCTGGACAACAAAAGCGAAACTCCATCTCAAAATAAATAAATAAATAAATAAAAATAGAAATAAAAAAAGATGCTCACGTTGTTGACCCGGAAGTACCCTCTAAATCTCAGGGAAAGCGTCAGAGGTATGTCCAAATATTTCTGTACAAGAGTCTTTGTCACAGTTCCAATTATAACAGCAAAATGTTAGAATAATCCGAGTGTTCAGCACGGCCACAGGAGGCTGCATATACTAATAACAGCATTTTCTTTTTTTTTTTTTTTTTTTTTGAGACAGAGTCTCGCTGTGCTCCCAGGCTGGAGTGCAGTGGCGTGATCTCGGCTCACTGCAAGCTCCGCCTCCCGGGTTCACGCCATTCTCCTGCCTCAGCCTCCCAAGTAGCTGAGACTACAGGCGCCCGCCACCACGCCTGGCTAGTTTTTTGTATTTTTAGTAGAGACGAGGTTTCACCATGTTAGCCAGGATAGTCTCGATCTCCTGACCTCGTGATCCACCCGTCTCGGCCTCCCAAAGTGCTGGGATTACAGGCTTGAGCCACCGCGCCCGGCCAATAACAGCATTTTCAACATTATTTGGTAATATGGAAAAACGCTCAGGACATGGTGTTAAGGGAGAAAAGCAGAAAACAAAAGAAATATATCGTATTTTAAATTTTATATAGAAAAATATGTGTTAATATGTATGTTTATGTATGCTTCTGTGTATGTATGTGAGTTATTTTAAAAAAATAAGAATTTAGACTTCAAAACCATTTGGGGGCAGTAGCACCTCTCCCATTTTGCCACACTTCCCACAATGCAAAGCCAGCCTCTTCCCTCTCACTGTCTTCCCTCCCAGAATTTCCCTTTGGCATCTGAATGAAACCCGCTACTCTTACGTTAGATCCAAGAAGAAGAGTAAGAGGCAATTGTGTATTGATTTAAGAAAAGTGCCTGTGGGAGATATAGTGTCTTCTGTTTTATATAAATATATTATGCTTTAGCGTAATAAGCATCTCATAATTTGATTGGAACATTCAATTTCACTCATCACCCTGTTTCAGTATAACAGTGACTGGCATCTATTACAGCAGATTCTGGAATGCCACCCCACTGCACATATTCTTGAAGCTAATATTCCACGCTGTTATGCTGTTATTCTGGGACTCTCCAGGCCCTCCCCAACGTGCCCCTCCGGAAACCAAGCAGAACCACCCACTCTTATACATGCACATGTCGAGGGGCTTAGCAGGAAGTCTGCAGAAAATCTATGGATAATAAAGCTTCTGCAGGATAATTGGATTGGGAGTGATTTCTGCTACCCTATTTTCTAAAACTGTTTTACTGTAAGGGAAATGTAAGTGGAAAAAAAAAAAACAAACTAAGGAGTGGGGAAACAGGTACAGTTTGTTGGCTAAGGCAAATTGTTTGGAAGATAACCTAACAATTTCTTTCAAATCCGTGCGTTCCGCAGCCCCAGGACTCAGAGGCGGAGGTTACTGAGGAGGATCCCAGGCTGCGCGCCCAGCAGCTCCATCACCGGGTGCTGACCCTGCAGTGCCAGCTCCGGGACCAGGGCGCTGCCCACCAGGCATCTCGGGACGAGGCCGCCCGCCTCCAGGAGGAGCTCCAGACCAAGGTGTGGGAAGCACTTTCTTTCCCCTCTTGTCAGTCAGGGCTCCCACACCCCAGGGCGTTTGGGGAGTGGATAAGGACGAGCTGAGCGCTCCCTCACCCTTCCAGCCGGTTGGGAGCAGGTACTGGATTTTTATTTATTTATTTATTTATTTATTTTTTTATTATACTTTAAGTTCTAGGGTACTGGATTTTTAAAGTATAGGACAGTACTAGGAAGGAAAACACAGACTCTATGATCCCTTCTCTGTTAAATTTAAAAATGCACATATGTGGTTTCTTTAAAAAGTCAAGCAGGTTTACAGTGCCATATAAATAAAAGTCAAAGCCCTTCCTTTGTCGGAGGGAAGTGGATGTGTCCATGACACGGCGGTGCAGATGCAAAAGTATACAGGTACCAGAATTGCACAGAATTTAACACGCAGACTCACACGCGTAAAACTGGAGAGAGCTGAAAAAGCTCAGTGAATTGCGGCCATTTCAATTCCTGGTTGTGATATGACACTATAGTTTTGCAAAATATTCCCACTGGGGGAAACTGGGCAAAATGTACAAGGGTGCACTCCAGCCTGGGTGACAGAGCAAGACCCTGTCTCAAAAAACATGTACGAGAGAGTTCTCTGTATTGTTTCTTACAACTCTCTGCAAATCTTAATCATCTAAATTTTTTTTAAAATAAAAAATATAAAAGCTTTCCTTCTTCTCAACTTCAACCTTTTCTGACTTCCAATATTTTTTCAGCCCTGTCTACCCACTTTCTGAATGTGTGTAGATGTGTACATGTTTGAAATTATACTGTACAAAACTATTTTGCATCTTCATTTTCTCATTTAAGAATCTTATGGTATTTTCATATCAGCACATACAAAGTGACCTCATTCATTGAAAATCGTGTGTATTATGTCATCATGAGGCCAAATCATAACTTGTTTAATCAAGTTTTTTTGTTGGTGGAAATTCAAGTTGTTTCCATTTCTTTGCATTACAAACGCAGCTTCAATGAACACTTTTATCTCTCAGCATATACATCTGCTGTATATCTAAATGGAAAATTTCCAGCAAAACAAAGGATGTATAAATCATTAACTGTGATAGGTAATGGCAAATAATCCTCCAAAATGATAGCATCATTTTACTATCATTTTGGAAGCAGGTCTACTCATTTGCCTATAACTTGTTATCCTGAATGTTAGCAACTTTTACAATTTTTGGACAAGTTGATAGTTGAAAAATACAGCCTCAGCATTACAGTATAATTTCTGGCTCTTCTCCCATGTGTTTTTTGTAAGATCAAAGCATGTTATATGTAGAGTTTTATGTTCATTTGTCCATGTGGCTGCATAGTCCTCATACGTGTGACTGTTTGTGTAGTAATCTATGATTTTTTGTCTATGATTGACTGTGTAGTAATCTATTGGGTGGATGTGGTTTCCTTAACTATTCCCCAATTGTTGCACCTAGAGCTATTTCTATGACCTTACAGATAACTGTTTATATATAACTGTTCGGAGAACTGGGACTACTGGCTCCAAAGGTGGGAATATTGTTGAGTCTTAGCTACATATCACAAATTGCTTTCCAAAGTAGTGGTGTCCACTTCCATGCCACCAGCAATACATGAGTGTGTCTCGTTCACTGGGTCTTCAACCAACACAAGAGCTAGTATTGCTTTTTTCTCTTATCTGTCACTGGCCTGTGGGGAGGGGGTGTGTGTGGAAACTTCAGTTACATATGAATTAGACTTTAAGTATATTTTAAATTATTTTCATTCTTTTTTCTTTCTGCTCAGTTTCAGTATTTCCTTCAAATCTCTCTTCCAGCTAAATAGTACTCTTTGGATGAATCTAATTTGCTCTTAAACTCACTTTAGTTCTTAATTTCAGTTCGTCTATTTTGCAGGTTGAGAATTTCCCTAGGATTCTTTTTAGCAGTTCTCAGTTTTATGATGAAATTTTTGTAATATAATTCCTGAACATCTCAATCGCAGTTGCTTTAAAGAGGAAGAGTGTCTCTGATAACTTTATTTCATGTTCTCACCAGCAGTGTAGGAAGGTTCCAACTTTTCACCCTCACTAGCATTTGCTACTAGCTGTCTTTTTAAATCGTAGACATCCTAGTTAGTGGGAAATTGTCTTTCATTGGTTTTGAGTTGTATTTTCTGATGGCTAATAATGTGGAACATCTTTTCACGTGCTTATGGGTCATTTGTATGTCTTATTTGAAGAAGAGTTTATTCAGATTCTTCCCGTGTTTCTAATAGGGTTAATTGACTCTCTTTTTGTTAAGTTGTGAGAGTTCCTTTTATGTTCTAGATAGAAGTCCTTTATTAGATATATGATTTGCAAATATTTCCTCCAATTCTGTAGGTTATCTTTTTAATTTCTTCTCGTTCGCTTTTTGATTGCAAATGCCCAATACTTCTCTCACTGTGGCATATTTATGTTGTTTCCTAAACTGAAGCAGACAGAAGGTTTAATCCAAGCCTGCAAATATGATTGAGTGCCTTTTGAATATAAGACAGTCTGCTTAAAGCTGGAATTTTACTCTTTGAATATATTAGGAATGGTGTGCCAAAAACAGATACATGGAAATGTTCACTGAAATCTTGTTTGTAAAACAAAGAAACAGAACTAATATAAATTTCCATAAACAAATTGAAGTCAAATCAATTTGTTTCGGCTTCGTGATTAAATAATATGCAAGATTTTAAAAGAATGAGGTCAGTTTCTATGTGTTAATATGAAAATAGCACCAAAATTTTTGTATCACATACAAACTAAGCTCATTCTTTTAAAATCTTGCATATTATTTCATTATGAAGCAAGATGCAAGATCTTTTGCGTAGTATAATTTCATATACACACATTCTGACCCATATGGGTATGTTGGTCAGAAGAGGTTGGGGATGAGAAAGAGGCTTGTGGCTTTTTATTTTATTTTTTTAACTGACTACAAAGGGACTGAGAGAGTTAGAAGAACTCACACAACACCTGCTTTGTTGTATCTTATGGCTCAGGAATTCAGACAGGACTCGGCCAGGCTGTTCCGCCCTCCAAGGGATCAGTGGGCATGACTCAGTGGTATCCAGCTGGATGCCAGGCTTGGCTGGGGGATCCCTGGCGGCCTCACTCACGTCCTGGCCCCTCTGCAGGGTGGCGGAAGGCAGCCCCCACCAGTGCCTTCCCTTTTTCTGTCATGTCTCACAGTCTCCCCAGTGGGCACTTGGGATTCTTAAATCCTGGCTCAGAAATAGAAGAGACCCAAAGTAGAAGCTGCCATTCCTCTTCAAGGCTGGACCCACAAAGGCCCCAGGGCTACTTCCACTGCATTCTGTGAGTCAAGGCTTCTCAGGCCAGCCCAGATCTGAGGGAAGAGGATAGGAACCCCCTCCACGGGGAGCAGTCTCAAAGAATCTGTGTCCAGCTTTCATCTGCCCCTAATTGTAACATGAGTTTATTGATCACTGACAGATGCCAGGGCTTGTTCTAAGCACTTTACATGGATGGGTTCACTGAATCCTCACTACAGTTCTCACCAGCAGGGGGGGGCACTCATACAAGCCCCCTTCACAGATGAGAAGACTGAGGCAGAAAGAGTGTCTTGCACAAGATCTCAGTTCCAGTGACTGGCTGAGCCAGGATTAAGGACCCCTGGTGTCTGGCTCAGGAACTTGTATATTTACCACAAGACCGGAAAACTGCCAGGCTGCTTGGAGACTCAGAAGAGAGCTTGGAGTTGGCCCCGGCCACTGTAGCTGGGCAGAGCTGATTCTTGAGTATTCAGAACATCTGTCCTCCCGTGATCCTGCCAGGCAGGTGGTGGGAAAGGCCCCTGTTCCCAGCACTGAGTCCCCATGAGGGTAAAGAGGGCAGGCAACTGCCAGCTGCTCTGAGCCCGGCTTGCCTGGGGAAACTCTGGACAGTGGTAAATGACAGTACAGTGTTGTCAAAAATGTTGCTTTCATTTCAGCTTGAAGAACTTCAGAAAAAGCAACATGAAGCAAAGTTGGCGGTGACTCCCCTGAAGGTAATATGTCCATAAAATCAATATGAAATGCGTCTTTCAAAACAGGGAGCTTAGTATTTTTCCTATTAGACATGTAATCCACCTCTATTGTATAAAAGTTGGGATAGGGCCAGGCGCGATGGCTCACACCTGTAATCCCAGCACTTTGGGAGGCTGAGGCGGGTGGATTGCTTGAGCTCAGAAGTTTGAGACTGGCCTGGGCAACATGGTGAAACCCCATCTCTACAGAAAACACAAAAATTAGCCGGGCGTGGTGGCATGCGTCTGTAGTCCCAGACACTTGGGAGGGCGGAGGTGGGAGGATTGCTTGAACCCAGGAGGTCAAGGCTGCAGTGAGCCGAGATCACGTCACGTTCTCCAGCTTGGGCAACAGAGTGAGATCCTGACTCAAAACAAAACGAAACAAAAACACTGGAAAGAATGAAGGAGACAGAAAGCAGCAGCCCTTGCTTGCACATGGCATTTCCATGTCTTTTCTTTCGGTGTGTTTCCCATGTGTTTGAGAGCCTACGATGTCTGTACGTTTGCCTCCTGCTGTTCCCACTCGATGGGGTGACCTAGGAGGTGAAGCGCGAGACGCCTTGGTTCATAAAATCGTCACCACTGCACTGTGTGCTCAAGCACCTTCCTTTCTATCTCGCTCTCTCTTTTGTATCATTAATTGTATATAAACACTGTGATGCACTTTTTTTTTTTTTGAGATGGAGTGTCGCTCTGTTACCCAGGCTGTAGTACAATAGTTCGATCTCGGCTCACTGCAACCTCTGCCTCCCGGGTTCAAGTGATTCTCCTGTCTCAGCCTCCCAGGTAGCTGGGATTACAGGCGTGCACCACCATACCCGGTTAATTTTTGTATTTTCAGTAGAGATGGGGTTTTGCCATGTTGGCCAGGGTGGTCTTGAACTCCTGACCTCGTGATCCACCCCCTCTCGGCCTCCCAGAGTGCTGGGATTACAGGCGTGAGCCACTGTACCCAGCCGATGTACAGTTTTTCTCAGAAAGGTTTTCTCCACATATCTAGACATTTATGTTTAAGATCAACTCCAGGAAATGTCATTACTCGCCCACTGGGTTTAATATGTTCTTTGCTAGCAGGACACAGAATTTGGTTAAGGTAACACATTTCATCTTGAACATGGGCCTGGATCTGGGAGAAGCTGGGGGCTCTGCTCTTTCTTTCTGGTCTCCGGGCAGAGTGGAGAGGGAGGTGCCCTGGGCTGGGCATCAGCAGAACCCGGTTACGCCCTGGACTCCCACTGACCTGCAGAGTCATCCTCCCTCTGGGGCCTCAGTTTCCTCAGCCGTCAAATCAGAAACATGAGCCACGCAGTTCCTAAAGTTATTTGCCACCCCACATTTCCGTGTCTGTCTGAGCCTCGAGTTGGCGCCTGTAAAATGAAAATCATCATAATTCCTGCCGGGCCTCTGCAGACATGGTAGCTGGGAAGGTGCAGAGCAGACCGTGAAGCTCCCGCATGCAAGGCTTCCCTCCTCCTCCCTGTCATTGCCATCATGTGCTGTGTAGCGTTTCTTTAAATGAAGACCACAATCCCTTATAAAGTGCTATCTAAATGTGAGATAACGATAGAAACACGACACTTGGTAGGTGCCTCCCTGCCCCATCTCCTTTTATCCTGGTGTCCGTGACAACCCCCATTGTACAGACGGGCAAGTCGAGGTGCAGAGGGGAGCTTGCTCACAGAGCTGGTCCGTGGTGGGGCCCAAATCCATGCTCTCGATCCCTGCTGCCTTGAGCCTAGACCATGGGGAGGGCAGTGGGGAGCCCCTGGGTGTGTGTGGCCGTCTGCTCCGAAAGCAGCCTGGCTTCTGGGTACAGGGAG
This sequence comes from Theropithecus gelada, assembly GCF_003255815.1. Taxonomy (NCBI): domain Eukaryota; kingdom Metazoa; phylum Chordata; class Mammalia; order Primates; family Cercopithecidae; genus Theropithecus; species Theropithecus gelada. The sequence goes on from NC_037672.1 coordinate 6,898,366, forward strand.
GCGTTGCAGGGAGAAGCCTGCTCCGCTGAGCAGAGGGAGAGTTGGGGATGGTGAGTTGGGGATGGTGAGGAGTAGGGGCCTCAGCTGACCCTCCGGCCCCCAGTCCCCCAGCTCAGCCACACAGCCCTGGTGGTAGCTCTGCATCCATGGCCTCCCTCCCTTTCAGGCCAAGATAGCTTCCCTGGTCCAGAAGTGCCGGGAGAGGAACCGCCTGATCACCCACCTGCTGCAGGAGCTGCACAGACATGGGCTGGAGAACCTCCCGCTCTCTGAGCTGGCACAGAACATGCTCAACGACGTGGCACTGGCTGAGTACGCGGCCACCTTCCTGGCTCTGGGAGTCCCAGAGGTAGAGTCCCAGAGACGACCCTGTCTCTGCTTCCTATGGGGTGTGGACACGTCCCTTGCATGCCCCTGCCTGGCCCGAACAGCCCCTCCTTTCCTCCCTGTCTCCATCCACGGACATGGCTTTTCCTCTGTGCCCGTGCCCACGCCCTGGGTGGTCATGGGAAGGTGCATCTGGCAATACTTACCCTTTACAGTGCTCAGGAAATGGTGCAGTGCACAGATGCAAACCGTGATTGTAATTTAGCATCATACAAGCTTCACTGCATGTGTCACAAGATGGATCTTTTGTGTCGGGACCTGTGCACTGGCCACTTCCTCTGGCGGGTTGCTTCAGTCACCCCAGGACCTCCTGTCCATCCTTCAAGGTACAGGTATGACCTTGCCCAGGCAGCCTGCTCTGAGCCCTGCAGACCAGAGAGTTAGCCACAGCCTCCCCTGTGCTCCATTGCACGTGGCTGCGCATGACGGGGCATGAGCAGGGAGCTCTCCCGGCTGTTGCAAGAGTTTGCGGGCCGCTCTCCGGTGGGCCCAGAGCCGCTCCATAGCCATCTTTGTCTTCCCAGTGCCTGGCTCTGAGAATCTGCCACAAACCTGGAAGAATGTTTGTTGAATGAATGAAATAATGAACCAAATGAATGAGAATCTCCTCTTCCAGTGGTCAACAAAAGAGGAAATTGAGGCCGGAGAGGTTAGGAGATGTGCTCCGGGTAACACAGGCAGTGCAAGTAGAGATGAATGCCAGCTCTCTTGACTACAGTCGGCACCCACGGGTGCCCAGCCATGCCTGCCCACACACATACATGCAGCCCCGTTCCTGGGGACAAGCCAGCAACGCCCCTGCCAGACCATCTCCTCTCCTTATGTACGCGGGTGAGACGCAGCTCCCACGGTAAACACAGCCAGGGCTGTTTTCCACGGTCCCTCCAGGCTCTGCCTATGGGACTTGCTCTCAGTCCCTCGGCACCAGGTCTGAGTCTCCCTCTGCAGCTCTGCCCAGCCTGGTCTCTGCAAGGCCAACCTCCTCTGACCCTTCCTTTCCCTCACAGCCTTCAGAGGTCCCTTCTGGTCCAAATCATTGCACAACAGAGATGGAGGCCTGGAGGCCAAGAGGCATGTTCAGGGCCATTTGTTGACTCGGTCCATAGGCAGAACTTGAATCCAGAGCCCCAAGCTCCCAGTCTCTTGTTCTTCTCTTTGCCCAAGGGGTACAAGACTCCTTCAGAACTAGAATAGGGGTGAGAAAAGAGAGCAGAATTTTGTCAAAGTGCCTTCATAGTCCTTGAGATCCACTACAGACCTGATATCTGGGGGTTAAGTGAGATAAAACTGAAAGCAGGCTGGGTACGGTGGCTCACGCCTGTAATCCCAGCACTTTGGGAGGCCAAGGCAGGCAGATCACAAGGTCAGGAGATCGAGACCATCCTGGCCAACATGGTGAAACCCCGTCTCTACTAAAAATACAAAAATGAGCCAGGTGTGGTGGTGCATGTCTGTAGTCCCAGCTACTCAGGAGGCTGAGGCAAGAGAATCTCTTGAACCCGGGAAGTGGAGGTTTCAGTGAGCCGAGATCACACCACTGCACTCCAGCCTGGTGACAGAGCAAGACTCTGTCAAAAAAAAAAAAAAATCGAAAGCAGAGTTCCAGGTTGTGAAAGTATCAAATAGCAAATGCAACTGGTGTCACCCTGGAAGGCCAGCTGTCTGTCTGCTGAGGGGACATCATAGCAGTGGCCCACCTTCCAAGGGCTGCTCCCCACTCTCATAGGCCATGGAGCTAGAATTGAAATGTTCACTGGGGTTGGATAGACTGACTTACAATGACCAAACTCACAGAGAATGATGTATACACTGGAACATTAATTTTTAAGTTTCCTATGAGAAATAGAACTATTATGCAGGTTGAAGTATCTGATGGATGGCTGAAAACTTGTCAGCATATTCTCTCCCTATGGTAGAATTATCTGGAAAATCAAATTTTTTCATTCATTTCCTCATCTGTCACTTGAGTGCCCAGAATGAGAGCCAGAAGAGTTATTATAATAATGTCATCAGACGGATTCATTCATCTCCTATAAGGATGTGCTTCTGGGCCCGGACATGCTTCCGTGGACCAGGGTATCCCTGACAGACCTTTTGAAAGTGAAAAAAAAGTATGGTGTGTTTCAGAAATTCAGAGAACTCCAGGCTGCAGAGTGATCCCCAGGGGAGGAGTGGGGGGAGGCTGGGCTGATGGGAAGCCATGGGGAGGAGTGGGGAGAGGCTGGGCTGGATGGGAGGTCATAGGCACCTGTGCCCCGGCGGGGTGTCTGCATCTCAGTTCTTAGTGGAGAGCAGGGTGGGAGTGGCGTTGGCAGCTCCTCCTACTGGTAGCCAGGCAGGAAGCGGATCCAGTGCTGCTTGCTTGATGGACAGTAACTCTCGATTCAGAGGACACAGATGGAATTCCCGATGGAGGCCTTTGGGCTCTGGATAGGAGCCCAGGAGGACTGCCAGGATGGCTGAGGAGACTCTGATGGGCTGGAGGTGGGAAGTGCCAGAGCAGCAAGGGACAGGTCCTGGGAACTCCAGCCAGGCAGTGGAGGGTTGATGTACCTTCCAGGAACACCCCTGGAGGGTCCTGGGCTCCTGGTGCCCACAGTGTCCTGAGACGCTCCCATTCTCTGGCCCCTACCTTTGGGACGGGGGCATGGGCTGGGCTAGGGTCCCAATTGGACAGGCTGCCTTCATTTATCCAGCCAAGCCACGCTGCCCTCCGACTCGCACGCTCTCCCTGGATCTGCTTACTCCACCTTCCCAGCATCCTGCTGCAAGGGTCCACAGGGGACCCTGAGCCTCAGCACATCCCAGGGCTGTTGAGGGGGTGGGGGCTGGGCCTCGGGCTGGGGCCACTAAGCTCTACCCTTTCAGGAGGAGGTGGCGTGGCCTGGTGCCCATGCAGGCAGCCGTCGGTGACCACCTCCCCTCCCCGCACATGACTGAATCTTTGTATTTCCATTTTCTTTGCTTGTCCTGGTTTGGGTGGGTGGTGGAAATTGAGCCTCAGTCGGTTCAGCCCCAGTGCCCTTTCCACAGGCATGTGGCAATGGGCTGGGGGCCATGGGTGCTGGCGCCGCCGTCTGTGCTGGCATCTGCTGTTGTACCGTCTGGGTCACTAGCATCCATGGGTCACCCTTGTATCCGCCCTGGCTTCCTTCCTCCTGCTGTGCTGATTCTCTCCAGCTCAGGTGCCTGTTCTGGAGATGGAGGGAATCAGGCTGGCCATGGCAAAAGTCACTTTTTCTTCTGCTGGGAACACGGGTCTTGCCACCTCCCTGATGTTAGCTGGAGATGGGCCCTCAGGGAAGGCAGGCTCCAGCTGTTCTCAGATTCCCAAAACCTCTCTGGAGTTCTTAATTCCACCTTGTCCCCTGGACGCCTTGAGTGAGCAGGGCTCAGGGCACCTTGCTGGACCTGTTTTGCTTCCTCTCCTATGCCCCCACTGACCCCTAGCCCCAGGGGGCCTTTTATTTTTCCTGTGTTTTGCCTGGACCTAGTCTGTTGATATTCACAAGCGTGAAATGAGACACCTTTGCTGTCTGTACTCGGTTACCCTGTCCCTGAGACCTTGGAGGCAGAGGCCCGGGTACCAAAGGAGAGGAGAAGAGGGGTGCCGGGGCTCACCTGGGTCACAGCACTGGCTAGGATGGCAGCTGGCTCTCCTGCCCACCCCTAGGGTCTGACCTGAGGTCCAGTCTATAAACAGAAGTTCCCATCAGAGAACAGAGGACTCCTGAGCTTCCTGTGCTCCTGGGGGATGGTTTCCTGTCCTCTCTCTGGGCACGGAGATTCACCAGCAGATGATGACACCTTCATTCTCAATAATTACCCATCTCATGAACTTGGCACTTGCCCTTCACCTGCCTAAGCCACCTGTCGTCTTCGGCCGGGTGGAGGCTGCTGTCCCCCCATGGGGCTCTGTGAGGTTTGAATAAGACCCCATGTCAGATGCCTGGCACCGCACCTGTCACACACAGGCACCCAACAGCTTTTGGGGCACCTCTAAGCAAACCCTCAGTTTTGCTCCCCTGGGAGCAGCCAGGGGCCTTGGGCACACTAGCAGGGGAGAGTCATCCGGTCGGGGCAAAGAGGTAGGTGACCTAGTAAGGAAGATGCTAATTTTACCTCCTCTCGCCCTGCTGTTTCCTCCTCCTGCCACCTCCTGCTTTCCTCTGGGTATTTGTCAACGAGATCTAGTTGCGGGCCTTTGGAAATGGAATCTGGTCTAAAAAAGGGGCAGTCACACTCAGATGATTGAAGAATTGTCCCTCAAAACCCTGAACTCCCCCAATTCATTAAATCTGCAAATCCCCAAGCCTGGGCCTCCAAGGATCCAGGCAATTATTTTCTCTTTAACTCCTGCCTTTATGGAACTTAGAATATTCCCCTAAAAGTCTGCGTGGGGAGAGAGGCAGGGCTTGGGAGAGTGTAGCACAAGTCTTCATCTGTCCCTTACCCTGTGTCACTGGCATTTAGTGGACGTTCCTTCTCATTTCAATCTGGTGGACTCCTACAAAGAACATATTGGTCCTGTATTTCCGTTCCGCAGATGGAGAGGGTGAGGCTCAGAGAACTCAACTGACTTGACCAGGATCACGGAATCGGTGAGTGGCAGAGCCAGGACTCAGTCTGAGAAAGCCCAGCTCTGCCTCTCACACAGCCCCTCTCCAGCCACTCCAGGCCCATGCGGTTGTTGAGGAGCTGGAAGCAGACAAGGGTCCTTGCACCCCAATCACATACTGAATGCAGGGCCACCCAGAAGTCAGTTGAGTGCACCTGAGGCTGCTCTGCTGGTGTATCCTCTACGAAGGCAAACAGAACCTCAGTCTCGCATTGAAGGAGCCTCTATCTAATGAGGAGACACCTGACTCTAAACCCAGGGGCAATAAAAGGCATTCATTCAAAGCGCTGGAAATAAGCAGAGAGGAGAGAGAGACAGACTCCAGGAGGAGGAAGCACTCAGGCCAGGCCTTGAAGGACAGAAAGCAGGATTTAACAGCTGGAAGGATGGAGTGAAGGTCTCAAGGCTGCGAGACCTGCTTGGGCACAGGCACGGGGGTGGGAGAGTCCATGGTGCTTGAAGCCACAGCAGTGTTGATAGGGGCGACAGCAAAGTGCTCTAAGAGCACCGTTCAGGAGCAGGCATTGTGCCTGGTACCGAAGGCTCCCAGGAGTGCTGGTGTGATCCGGTCACTACCAGAAGACGGCTGAGCCATTACCCATGTCCCTGAGTATTAGGCCCTGCACCAATCAATTCAGGTTAGAGGGGACCCTCACAGAGCCCAGGTGCAGCTGCAGCACAGGAGGGGCTGTGTGAGAGGCAAGTGGCTGAACTCTGCCAGGTAGAGTCAGGGAAGACTTCTCAGAGGAGGCAACATTTGACTTGGGCCTTGACATCTATGTAGAAGTTCACCAGAGACCGAAAGAGAGGGCAGGGCCCATCCAGACATGGAGATGGCCTCCTATACCTGGAGGAAGAGTGTGACCAGGGTGTTGGAAGTGGAGACAGGGAAGACAGTTATCGCAGCAGCACTGCACACAGGCCCCTGCCCCCTCGGAAACACCCAGGAGGAAGCGAGATCCAGGCTGCCGGTCTGGAAACAACTCTCACCTGCCTTGAAGATGCAGCAGTTGTTCTTGCTCAACCACCTGGGGGCCGTGGGCCAATTGGTTGAGTGATCGTTGCCATCTCACTTCTCACCCGCCCCGTGCAGTGCGGAACCAGGAGGACACTGGTCTGTGCGGTGGTGCACTCAGACCCAAGCCCGACCTGAATTCCTGGGTGATTGAATCAGGGGCCCCAGGGGAGACATCAGAGCGCCGGATGTCCTCATTAAAATGTTTTTTAATAGCGGTTTCTAAAGCACTTTTATTACCATCTCCATTTGGAGATTTAATTTGAGAAAAGGAAATGGAATCATTTTTCTGTGCCCGTGTTTCCTAAGAGCAAAACCAATTCCTGTTCTCCTTCGAGCATCCTGGAGAGAAGAGGAGGGAGGTCTTCACGCACACAGGCAGGGCTGGTCCTACACAGAATGCAGTTTTTTCGGGGAGGGGTGATGGCCCTGCTTGGCCCAGTTGCCGTCCTCTGTGCAAGGCTGTCCCTCCAGTGCCACGCGGAATAACTGCCAAGGTGTCTTTTCTTGCAGACAAGCCACCACCTGGACATCAAGTCTGAGATGACGGCAGCTCTAAGAGGTCAGTGTGATTTTTGATCAGGAAAAGCGTGTGTACTCAGAAACTAAGTCCAGGCCAGCAGGACGCTGTGACTGGTGGGCCAGGGGGGAGATGCCCACTGTCACGTTCATGCTACTAAAAGGAATGGGACCCACTTCTCCCTCCCCCTTTCCCGTGTGGCGTTGTCTTCTTATTTCACAATGAGAACACACTGGAAAAATACAAACGTTCAAATTCCTCAGCGCTAGAGTTTCACTCCTGGAAACTCATCCTAGGTAGATAATTCTGTATGTTCCTGCCAGTGCATCTACAATAGTGAAAAACTGGGGGAAACCCTCAATATTGTTAACGAGCCCATATAATCAGTGAAATACAACATAGTCATTAAAATGGTACTGAAAAACGCCATGCAACAGCATGGGAATTACCATGTTCTACTAAGTTTAAAACTGTTAGGATATGGGCCAGGCATGGTGGCTCGTGCCTGTAATCCCAGCACTTTGGGAGGCCGAGGAGGGCAGATCACAAGGTCAAGAGATTGACACCATCCTGGCCAACATGGTGAGACCTCGTCTTTACTAAAAATACAAAAATTAGCCAGGTGTGGTGGTGGGCGCCTGTAGTCCCAGCTACTCGGGAGGCTGAGGCAGGAGAATTGCTGGAACCCGGGAGGAGGAGGTTGCAGTGAGCCGAGATCATGCCACTGCACTCCAGCCTGGTCAAAGAGTGGGATTCCATCTCAAAAAAAGAAAAAAAAAACTGTTAGGATAGGGAATGTTTCGTATAATTATAACTGTATGATTCTATGTGCACGTCTGGGTCTGATCTGCAACTTAGGCTAGGACAGCAACTAAAGTACTAGCCATGGTTACTCAGAGAGATGGTAACATGAGTGCTTTTTTTTTTGGTTCTGTTGTTTTTATTATTCATTTATTTATTTATTTTTGAGATGGAGTCTCGCTCTGTCACCCACGCTGGAGTGCAATGGCGTGATCTCGGCTCACTGCAACCTCCACCTCCTTGGTTCAAGCAATTCTCCCACCTCAGCCTCCCCAGTAGCTGAGATTACAGGCACCCACTATCATGCCTGGCTAATTTTTGTGTTTTTGTAGAGACAGGGTTTCTCCATGTTGGCCAGGCTGGTCTGGAACTCCTGACCTCATGTGATCTGCCTGCCTCGGCCTCCCAAAGTGCTGGGATTACAGGTGTGAGCCACTGCGCCTGGCCTATTTTTATTATTAAAAAGAAAATTAAGCCACTACCTGACCAGACAGAATTTTCCTGGGCCTTCTTTAACTTTTTTTTTATTTCAATAGTTTTGGGGAAACAGGTGGTATTTGGTTGGGTCTTGTTTAAGCGCAGCTTACTACCCGCAGCGTGGGGGTGGAATGGGGGTCGCAAGGATTTGTTTAGTGTTGTGTTTGGATCAGGTGCTTGATAAAAACATGTAGAATGTCTGGATGGTGTTACCTTTAAGACCGAGCTGCTATTGAGATCTGTTCATCTAGTGGTTCTTATTTCTAGATTCTATTCTTGCCAGCTGTGTGGTCTTAGATGAGTTCATTAACCTCTCTGAGCCATACACTCTTTAACAGGAGGAAAACATGACCTTCCTCTGGAATGTCTGGCCCCTGGCACATAGCATGATGTCAGTACACAAGCAGAGAAAACTGTTCTCAGTCTTTGATGCCTCAGGATGGGCCTGTCCTTCTCTACCTTGGCCTTCTGTCCCTACACCCTGACTTGGCACCTGTTCTCACAGTTGGAGAGGCACAGATCCTAGCTGGTCTGCTTCTGTCACTAATTTTCTCTCTGTGGCCCCAGGCAAGTCTCCTCCCCTCTCTGGCTCAGCTTCATCCCCTTTCAAAGAAGGACGTGTACTAGACCAATTGGGTTATTTTTTCACTGGACATGTCTGGAGGGCCACCACATGCCAGATCCCACATAGGTGTTTCTGGGCTTACGAAGCTAAGCCGGCTTGCGCAGGCTGTGGTCCCTGCATGGAATGAGCTTGCAGCCAGGTAGGGGAAGGCGAGGCAGGCAGGCAGATTTCTGGGATGTTCCAAGATCATGAGAGCACCATCAGAGGCGTGTGGGTGACGTGCTTGGAGAGCTCAAAGGCATCTGAGAGGGCCTCTGCCCCAGGGCATGGGATCTAGGAATGATCTGGGAATGGCTAGAGAGTGAAGAGGGTTATGGCAGGGCCAAGACACTTGTAGACTTTTCACCTAGGTTCCTGGGTGGAGGCTTGACTGAGAATTTTCCCTTCCAGCTCAGACATACCTCTTGAATCCTGAAATGGACAGTGTCCTCCAAAGCTCATCGTCTTCAGAGTCCTGGCCTGTTCCCGAGCCGGAGTGGCCAGCACAGACAGCCCAGCTGGATTCTCTGAAGGTGAGAAGGCACCTGTCACCTCATTTCCTAAATGAACTTTGTTATTGAAAGTACAACACATGTACAGCTTAGCAAATTATCCAAGCGATATGCACCTAGAAAGACAGCACCAAGTCAAGAAATGGAACACAACCCACTCCCCAGCAGCCCCCCAGGTTTCACCCTCAGTCTCTTTCTATGGTCTAATTTCAATGTTTGTTTCTGGTCAAATCATGTGTCCTAGGTCTGGTGACTTTTTTTTTTTTTTTGAGGAGTCTTGCTCTGTTGCCCAGGCTGGAGTGCAATGGCACGATCTTGGCTCACTGCAGCCTCTGCCTCCTGGTTTCAAGTAATTCTCCTGCCTCAGCCTCCCATGTATCTGGGGATTACAGGTGCCCAACACCACGCCCAGCTAATTTTTGTATTATTAGTAGAGATGGGGTTTCACTCTGTTGGCCAGGCTGGTCCCAAACTCCTGACCTCCTGATCTGCCCACCTTGGCGTCCCAAAGTGCTGAGATTACCGGTGTGAGCCACCACTCCCGGCTGTCTGGTGACTTTTAGTGGATGCTGGACATCGTGTATGAAACATTGACGATACAATTTGAGGCCTGACAGTATCTCCATCCACAGAGGACTTCCTTTGTTCTGGTCAGGGCAGATCATCTTCCTCACATCAGGGCTGAGTCGACGAGGAGTTCCAGTGCTCAGGAGGTCTGCTGCGTTTCTGGTTCACGCTCACTCCTAGGGCATAAAAGCCAGTCGAGTATTTCAGAGCCCTTTCCCCTGTCGGACCCAAGAGGCTGCTCAGAGCTCTCCTTAGCTTTTCACCTTCTCAGTTGGCTCTTTCCTGCACAGACCCTGCCTTCACCTCGAGGGGAAATACGTCCTCAAGTGTCCTGCCCGCTTTTTTTGGCTTCTCTTCTGTTTTCAAGTTTGGTCCCACAAGTCCTCATATCCTTGGTAGCTCTCAGATGGCTCCAGACAAATGTTTTGCTACAGTCCCCCTAGCTTTTCTAGTTGCACTTACTGCAGGTTTGGTCCCAAAGATCCCAATCAGTCATTGCCAGAGCAGCACTCCCCTCTGTCTTCCCAGAGAAAACTTATTTTACTTATGAGCTTTGGAGTCTGGCAGATCTGAGTTCAAGTCCCAGTCCTACCCCTTTTTAGTTCCGTGTGACGTTGGGCAAGTACTTCCTCTGCCTGCACGTAACTCTCAGCTGTGAAATGCGGCTGCCTGTCTGTTACTGTTAGGAGGAGAAATCAGGCAGGCAGAGCTGAGTGTGTGCCTGGCACATCAGAGGTGCTCACAGAAAAAAAAAAAAAAACAGAAAGCAGCCGTTACTCAGAAGGAAAACTGCTCTTATTTTATTTCAGCTGATTGTATTTTTTCTCCCTTCTTTTATCCCTATGGCTTCTTTCCTGCCTCCATGATTACATTAATTCATTTTATCTAAAAGATGAAAGAGACAATAATATTTACCTCGCAGGCTTGTTGGGACAGTTCAGTGAAATCATGTATATGAAGTATTTATTATAGTGCCTGGAATCAAAAATAGGGGAGGTATTCAAAAAAAATGATAGCGATTGTTATTGACCTTAAACTTTTTTTTTCTGACTGGTAAATTTCATTTTAAATGACTTCTTATCTAGGAATAAAAACAAAGCTTTGATCATTCCTAGGTTAATTACCTCTGATTTTTAATTTTGATCTACCTTATCGGCAGTGGGTAGAAGATATTCCAGGCAGCCTGGGCGCGGTGGCTCACGCCTGTCATCCCAGCACTTCGAGGGGCCGAGGTGGGCGAATCACTTGAGGTCAGGAGTTTGAGACTAGCTGGCCAACATGGTGAAACCCCGTCTCTACTAAAAATACAAAAATGAGCTGGGCATGGTGGTGCATGCCTGTAGTCTCAGCTACTCGGGAGGCTGAGGCAGGAGAATTGCTTGAACCCTGGAGGCCAATGTTGTAGTGAGCCAAGATTGTGTCACTGCACTCCAGCCTGGGCAACAGAGCGAGACTCCATCTAAGAAAGAAAGAGAGAAGGAGAGAGAGAGAGAGAGGAAGGAAGGAAGGAAGGAAGGAAGGAAGGAAGGAAGGAAGGAAGGAAGGAAGGAAGGAAGGAAGAGAGGGAGGAAGGGAGGGAGGGAAGGGAAGGGAAGGAAGGAGAAAGAAAGGAAGGAAGGAAGGAAAGAAAGAGAAAGAAAGGAAGGAAGGAGAGAGAAATAAAGAAAGAAAGAAAGAGAAAGAAAGAAAGAGAAGAAAAAGAAGAAAACATTTTAGGTGAAGGGAACACTTGCAAAGAGATGGGAGGGTGAGTGCCCATGAGGCATTTGGAGGCATGGCAAGCAACATCGCTGGAGCATGAAGTATGAGGAGGTAGAGAGGAGATGAGAAGAGGATAATGACGACAGTGATGGCAACAGCAGCGAAACAGAAAACACACCCAAATCTTACTGCGCCGGCATTGGCTCATCCAGTCCCACAAAGGGCTCACCAAACAGATATCAGCATCAGCTCCACTTTACCTGTGAGAAAAGATGAGGCACAGAGGGGGCAAATTTCACCCAGCTCATAAGCGGCTGGGCTAGGCTGGGCTCCCAACCCAGGGCGCCTGGTTCCTTCTGACCCTCTGATTGTTACGTGGCCAGATGGTGCGTGGCCTGGATGGGGCGGGGTTAGGGGGAAAGGAACAGTCCCCTCCTCCCTCCCTCAAAGTTCCAATCTGGAGCTCAGTGTGAGAACAAGCTCTCCGGTGTCTGCTCTCGGGATACTGGCCGGAAACCTGTAGCAAAGCTTGTGAGGAAGTAGGTGAAGTAACATGTTGCATGAACGGAGAAACCAAAAACGCATCTCAATACCCTTATGGTTCCAAGTTTGCCGGGTGTTCTTCAGCTTTCGTCAAAGTCATCACCACAGACACAGCATCCCACTGGACTGGAAATGCTATGGACTGGAAATGATTTCCTCTGTTGGAAATCATTTCAAGTCCATAGGGACTTCTGTTTCTTTGCAGCAAGATAGCAGAATGTCAATTTAAACTTTTTCCCCATGCTTTGCATGGTACCTGGCCCGCAGGAGGCCTTCAGAAGCAATTGTTGGGTGAGTAGTTAGCCAGAGACAGGGGCCATCAGGCTCTTTCTCTGGAAGGCGCACAGCACCTGCCCCTGGTTCCCAGCACTACATTTTCGCTGCAGTCTTGGTTCTGTCCAGTCATCATGAGCATCTGGGAACACAGCTCCTTGCCTTGGGCAAAAACAGACCACAAGCCACGTATCTGGGCTGGTTTTGGGGAAGAGCTTCCCATGCTGAAAACAAACTTGTTAAATAATGACACCAGGAGATTCGTGATCTACAAGGAAAATGAGGCATGGAGTTTTGAAGGGCAGTAACTAAATTTGTCACATGTCACACAATTCTATTACTGTATGGTTGAGCTTAGCGAAAAGAGGAGAAGAGAGCTTAAGAGTACACAAACATGTCCTGAAAAGGCTGACAAATCTTTAGTGAATGAGGAAATGTTTAGCCCTCTGTAATGTCAGCCTCATCCTATCACTCACCCACTGAACATCCAACACTGCATCCCAGGGTTCAGCTGTTACTGTGGTGGGGGTTCATGCAGGCTTGAGAGCCATATGGCCTGAGTTCAAATCTTGCAGCAGCCTCCTATTAGCTGTGTGGCCTTGGGCACATCACTTCACCTCTCTGAGCTTCTGTTGCTTCATCTGTATGATGGGATAATAATAATAACACTTATCTCCTTGGTATTTTGTAAAGATGCAATGAATCAATACATGGAAAGCCCTTGGAAGGATACATTGTAAGAACTCAGTAAACTGTTGTAGATTGAACCCTAGGAAATTGCCAATATTATACTACTCTTTCCCTCAAAAACAGTAGTTTCATATTGCTTAAACTATCATTATTATTATTATTATTGTTATTATTTTGAGATGAATTCTCCCTCTGTTGCCCAGGCTGGAGGGCAGAGGCACGATCTCGGCTCACTGCAACCTCTGCCTCCCAGCTTTGAGCGGTTCTCCTGCCTCAGCCTTTTGAGTAGCTGAGATTACAGGCGTGCACCACCACACCCAGCTAATTTTTGTATTTTTAGTAGAGACAGGGTTTTACTATGTTGACCAGGGTGGTCTCGAACTCCTGACCTCAGGTGAGCCACCCACCTCAGCCTCCCACAGTGCTGGGATTACGGGCATGAGCCAGGCCGACTGTCATTATTATTATTATTATAAGATGGAGTCCAGACTCTATGCACACATTAGTCAGCCCAGAATGACCTTGCGTTTTAAACACATAACAGAATCCTGCTCCTCCCCAAAAGCCGAGCTCAGACACTGCCTCCAGGAGGCCTTCCCAGATCTTCAGTGTGCAATCGTCACTTCTGTCCTGGAGGCTTCGTCAGCACCGTGGGTCTCTCTTTGGGCTTGAACACTGCAGCATAATATCGAGTTTATGTGTCTGCCTCCCCCACTGGATTGGAAGTGCTTTGAGGGCAGGGACAGGGTCAGGCTTGCCACATAGTGATCGCCGAGTCCCTGCCTCTGCTGTCCAGCCTCTTCTTCAGCCGTCTTCCACCGGCAAGGCAGAAGGCCCTGCACATTGCAAACCTGCGGCTGCTCTTGCCTCCTGGGACTGGTGGAGAAGTTGGCTCCATTTTGCAGATCTGTCTGGCAAGGCACAGACACACCTGACACACCCTTTAGAGGAAGGAGAAGAGGCATTAGCAGGACTCACATGTTACCTGGTGAGGCGGTCCTTCCTGTCATTTGCAGAAAAGGTGCCTGAGAGGTGTGAGATGCTGGTCGTGAAGGGATCACAGGCACAATAGTGACTGGAAAGGAGACGTAGAAAGAGTGGAGATTTGAAATCAGATGGGCTTAGCTTTGAACTCTGAGCCAGCCACTTCAGAGCTAATGCATTTAGTGAAGGCATTTAGAATCTCAAACTGTTAAGTGGGTTTTCATCTATAAAGTGGGCCTGATGATAGCTTGTTGGGGGAACTAAGTGAAGGCAAGTAAGATGGCACATTTGGGGAAAGCCCTGAGATGTACTGGGCATGAGGTTTGCAACCAGCAAGACATTAGTTCCTCTTTCAAGGGAAAGTCACTTTCTCTCGTCACTGGGAAGCAGAAAATTTATAGAGGACATCCACTCTACAGGACTCTTGACTGTATTGTCAAGCACCTGCCGCATGACGTGGAGGGGGAGTCTCACGCTGCCCCAATCTCATTTTCTGACCCAGAATACAGTGAGGACAGCGTGTGTCTCACTGAACTGTCACCAAAGGAAGTGAGCCAATGTGTGAAGAGTATTTGGTGCCAGGCACAGAAAGTGCCCCGTAACTGTTAGCTATCCTTGTCGTCTCTTCCTTTGATTAAACGTGTGAACGGAGGGGCTTTTACAAACATTTGGACGCAGAGACCATTTCACTGTCCTCTTGCCTGCAGCTCCCTCTGTCCTTGGTGTCCACGCTTGATCCTGGAACGTGCCTGGCAGCGGTCACTGTGGAACCAGGACTCTCCGCACAACGTCTGCAAGAAAAAGGCGGAATGCCCTGTCCTGCCCTCCAAGCCGATGACGCCCCAGCACCCTCCGAGCTCCTGAGCCCAGCGAGGATCCTGGCTTTTCACCAAGAGCTTAGACAAAGCATTTGCAGCAATTCCCAGGTCCATAAATCACCGCTGGAGTTATAAATGTAATAGGGCCACTCATTCTCTGGAGCCATTTCATAGACTCCATAAATATTTGAAGCAGAACCTTCAGAGAGTGCTTTAAGAAATTGGTAGCAATCAAAGTCCTCATTTAGTGGCAAGTGGTTTTGCCTTCGGCTTAGGGATTTTGTGTTCAATGTCAGAGCCTGAGAGAAATGCTGGCCTGTGCCTGGCAAATTCTGAGGAGTTTGGCTTCGGCAATGTCGAGGCAGCAGAGGAAATATTTATTGTACCAAAGCCTATTGAATGATTGGCCCAGAGGTTCTCAACTGGGTGCTGTTTTAGCCCCCAGGGAAAATCTGGCCATGTCTGGAGACATTTTGGGTTGTCACAGCTGGGACGCTGCTACTGGCATCTGGTGGGTAGAGGCCAGGGATGCTATGAAACATCCTACAATACCCAGGCCAGTCTCCTGCGGCAAAGAATTACAGCCCGAGGTTCGCCAATGCTGAGGCCAAGAGCCCAGGACGGATCTCGCAGCTCTGAACATGATCAGCCATGAAGAATTGTTTTGTGATTTTTCTGCCCCTGGGGTCCTTCCCATGTTTTAAAGGATTTTTTTTGTCTACTAAGTGAAATCCCTAACTTAAATCATTACATATTTTACATTTAAAAACATTAAAACCAACCAGAACTTTCTAATCAGTCCATTCACTCCAAAAATGTCTGTCGATATCCACTGGATGCCAGGCCATGTGGTATGTAGAAGAGATGAGTCAATGTTGATCCCAGCTCCAGGACCTCACAGGACAATGGGAGAGATACTCCTGTGAGTAAATCAGCACGCACACAAGTGTCACCTGTGCCCTGAGCGACAGGATGAAGGCAAGGGTCACTTCTACTTGGCTTGGGAGAATTGGAAGTCAGCCACAAAGGAATGGCTGAGCAGCGTCCTGTGGGTGAGGTGGGAAGGGTGCTGCCATATGAGGGAACGCATGTGCAAAGGCCCTGAGGCATAAAACTGAACTGCAGATGTTCCCCTGGAGGGGAAGTGGGTAAAGCATGCGCTTGTCAAGCCAGCTACAAGCAGTCACTGCCTCGTTTCCATCCAGCGCCCCTTCCTTCCCCCGAGAACAAAGACTCATGCCCCGAATCAGGTGGGTGACCCAGGAGAAGAGCACTTCCATCCTGAGGGTAGCCCCCCAAAGAGAGAGTCCAGGGGGCTTGGACGACACACACCAGACCCTGACCCAGGCTCACCCACCAGAGATGCTACCTCTCTCTTTGGGAAGGGGCCGAGGAGGGGCTTAAGGAAAAGCCCAAAGCCACTACCTCTCCAATTCTGTCCCCTCCTGGAAGTGGCTGTCCCTTCCGGGAAGGACAAACAAGGACGAGGACGAGGAACTGAGGGCTCCCCAGGAAGTGTCAACGTGCGTAGATTTATTTTAACGTAGGTTAGCTTTTTGTTTGGAAATGAAAATTACACAAAGTTCCCACAGACTCCTCCCCGGGCTTCCCTTGATGTTAGCATCTCATGTGACTTATGTTGTACAATTATAGAAGCTAGTGGGTTTTATTTTGAGGAAAATTGGGGAGCCATTGAGACGTAAGAAAGGCAGCCTCAGCACATTGAGTTCCACCCTTTAAATTCGTTTATGGGGTTTTCTGATGGGTTAGCACATTCATCCATGTATTCCCGGATTGATTTACCCACAGATCTGTCTATTTATTTATTCAATATGCATTTAGTGACTGCTGTGCGAGTGTCTGGCTAGATGCTTCTGGGGAAGAAGTAAAGATGATGCTGTCCACCTAGGTTTTCAGGGACCCCCCTGGAGACCCTGTGGCCCCGTTACCACCCCTCAAGGAATCCCCAGATTGAAAACCACTGCGGTGATCCCTTTGTCGGTTCGACCACCCCAGGGCTTCCCTATAATTTCCAAGCAGGAAGAGACCTGCAGCACTGGTTTGGTGATCCGCCTTCTACCTCGCTCTGTATTTTGGGACAACGTCATTAGCTTTAAGCATCAGGAACATGACGGAGAGAGAACAGAAACCCGGTACAGTTGAGGACAGCCAGCTGAGCCCTTGCTGAGCCAGCGAGATGCAGCGTGGTGCCATCTCCAGGACTCCCAGGAGCTCAGACGTCCGGCGTCTTGTCACTTCATGCTCCCCCCTGCTGCGCTCACGTGCTGGGCCTGGGCAGAAAGGCAACCCAGGAAATCCATTAAAGCAAGCCAAGATGACCTTTGCAGCTTAACCCAACGATCCCCTAATAAATCATGTTTCCAAGGCAGAAGCCACTTACTCTCTCAGGCCGTGAATTCCCATCTGGGTCTGTCTAGCACTTTGGGTCGGCTCAAGCTTTGTGTCGTGGCTCCCTGGGACGCTTTTACAGTGCAGGATGGCGGACTCCTGCATTCCCCTTGCCTGGTCTGTAGACCCCAGCCCTTGGAAGGGCACACAGTGACTCCTTGCCACCCATCAGATGCTCCAGGGCAGGACCTGCTCTGGCGACCCAGCGGGTTCAAGCAGGAACTTGGCACACAGGAGCTGGTCTCAGGCCGCCCCGCGGCAGGGAATGACTCTACGAGTGACCTTGAGGCCTCTGGAGACCAGCCAGACATCCAGTCTGGCTCTGCAGCAGAAAACAATTTGTCACACGGACTGTCAGCAAACAACAATGGTGGACTTCCCTGGAGGCGGAGTCCTAAACCCTGCAAGGTAAATGTACCCTTCCCCCACTGCACAAAGGGGCCCCACCTCAGCTTTGAAGCAAATCAGAGGAGAGGGTTGGCGTGGCCCGAGGCCAAGCAGCAGAAGCATTAGAGTAAGGTCCCTCCCTGCTGCCTGGCTCATTTTCCTGTGCTCCTGGGAGGCCTTCTGCCTGAGCCGCAAAGGAGTTCTGCTCAGCAGATGTTTCTCTGAGCATTTGTCAGGACAGGTGAAGGCCTGGGGTCTAATCACAGGAGTCTCACTCCAGGTTCCTGTCCTCCAGAGTCTGCTCTGACTGAGTGACATGAACAGGGACAACACAAGGCCCAGGGGCCATGGAGTGGGCAGCTGACCAGTGAGCAGTCAAGGAGGGCTTCCTGGAGGAAGTGCCCTCTGAGTTGAGCCCTGGAGATGAGTAGGGATCGGCCTGGGAGAGGAGGCCTCCAAGCTAGGAGAAATCATGAGCAAAAGCCCAGGTGGGGTTGGGGTAGGAAGTGGTGGTAGAGATACATGGCTTTCTGTAATCCTGGAGTGGAAGGTTCCAGAAGGAAGACATTGCCTTTTTTGTGATCCTACTGTGTGACCCTTTCTGATGTTCCCACAATGAGGAAATCACTTAACCACACAATTCTCACAACCTGTCCCTGTGGTTATATGCATGACTGTGTATCTGAGGGTAAATTGCTAAGAGGGAATTGTGGGTCAGAGGAGGTTAACGTTTGTCTTTTTGCTGGCCTTGACCAAACTTGACTCCTCACCTCTCTTTGAAGTTGTAGCAGTTTTTGAATCTACTTGCAGAGCTTGGGGGTGCCTGGGGCCCCCAACCCTGCCAGCACCCACCTGTGATGTGTGGATTCCATTTAGCATCACAGACAGGGCCCTGTGCTGATGGGGATGCTTCTGAGTAGGGGAGATGGGAGTTAGCAAGCAGGTGTTTGCTTCCTGCCTCCACCAGAGGAGCCAGCTCCGTTTCCATCTGCAGGTGCTCACAGGCAGGAGTGATCTCAGCTAGGAGACTGGGATCTGGCTGCCGGAGATGACTGATAGAGCACTGGGCAGTTTGGAGGCTGGTGAGGGGCTGAGAAGTGGCCTTTGGGCTGAGCCAGGAAGGTTGATATGGTCCTGCGTTCCTATCCCCATCCACCACGCAGCGGCTGTGGACCCTCTGCCCAGGCCCCTTCAGGCCTGGCTTCCTCTTGGGAAAATGGAAATTACAGCCCTGTGACATCATCTTATCTCGTGGAGCCTTGAAAGGTATCACGTGGCCAGTGCCCGGCGGTGGCATTCACAGCCCAGGTGTGTGACCACCCCTCGTCCTTTCCCCTGTAACGCTGGAGGCAGGTGACCCAGAAGCCAAGCACACATCTGCGCCTGGCTTTGCATCCCAGCTCTTCCCCTTACCCCGCCTCTCCCCGCCTCGGTGATCTCGTCTGTAAAATGGGGATGCCTGCCTCCAAGGGTGGTGGTGAGGCGTGAGTGAGTTAGCATCTGTGAAGCGCTCAAGGGGGGGCCCTGTGACATGCTTAGAGCTACGGAAGTGCCGCCACTGCTTTATCTCCATGCGTGTCATTTTTAAAAAACAGAATGAAAACAAATCACTTAAGGTGCGGGTGGGAAGGAGAGGTGGGGGGGGCGCTCAGAGGGAGACACGTTCACAGCTGAAGAGCTCAGGAGGAAGACAGCAGGGGTCAGAGGGAAGCAAGGCTGCTGCTTCGGGCCTGTGCACAGGGCAGGTCAGCGGAGGTCTGCAGGGGTTGTAACAAGCCTGTCCAGAGGTTTCCTTCTCAGCTTTAATCCTGAAAGTAACAGGAGTTCAACGCCTGTGGCTGCTGAGGCTTCTCTCGGGTCTCTCCCAGCCAGCATCTCTGGTCCGTTCCACTGGTCCGTCTTTTCTGGAACTGCCTTTCCCTTGGATTTGAGGGTTGTTTTGTCTGGGCCTTCTGGAGGTGGGCTGATCTGGGCATCTTCTGTTCCCTAAATGTCCACGTTTGTTTATCCGGAAGATTTTGCATCCCTGCTGCTTGGGCCAGTACATTTTACTTGATTTGACCCTTTTTAAAATGAACGAATCGAATACAGGCTGGCACGTGACGCTCCAGAGCCCTCTCCTCTCCATGCACTGCCTGCCCAGGGAAGCCTAGATGAGAGTGGAGGTCAGCTTTGCTGCCTGGAACTGATCCCCCTCCCCCATCCTCCCAGCGCATCTTTTCTCCTCTCCTTTCCCTCCCAACACATATCAACTCCCTCCTCTGCTACAGAACTTCAGCCCATTGCTCCCTGGGGCCCTCAAGCCATGGCTCTGTCTGAGTGGCCGAGAGTAATTTAGCATCAGGCAGCAGGTGCGGGGCTGAAAGCAGGGGTTGGGGGAGCTGGGCTCCCAGCTGCTGCTGCTTCCCCATGCCCGGCCTCGGGGCTGGGTTCCTGGTGTTTGCTGGACACTGGACCAGACCCCAGATCAATACCCCACCCCCAGCCTGACACACACAAGGGGACGCTGCAGACAGGAGCCTAGAGTAGCCACTCCCCATTGTCACTGATAGTCCATCCATGGCACACACACTGACTGCTCTGGGCCTACTGTGTGCTGCTGCTGTCCTGGGAGCCAGGGAGACAGAGCCAGCTCTTGGCTTGACTGCTGGGTGGGGCTCACTGTCAGGCAGCAGGAGCCAAAGAGGCATCGACCCCGCTCTTCTAGAGCTACTGCGTCTGGTTGTTCAGGTTGTGTCCTAAGCAAGGCACTTGGTCCAAGGGCAGAAGGGGCTGAAATCCAGCCATACTCTCTCCTTGGGCTGTGCCTGGCTGGAGGAAACAATGCCTTTTTTAAGTTCCTGCAGAGGCTGCCTCAGTCATCCTGGCCAAGCCCTGCCACCTATGTCACCTGGAGCGGGCATCTTTTTGCATTTCTGCACAAAGGCACTGTGTGGCCCAGCA
This sequence comes from Theropithecus gelada, assembly GCF_003255815.1. Lineage (NCBI taxonomy): Eukaryota > Metazoa > Chordata > Mammalia > Primates > Cercopithecidae > Theropithecus > Theropithecus gelada. The sequence continues at coordinate 6,918,615 of NC_037672.1, forward strand.
CAGTGGTTTTTGCTGACTCAGACCTAGTGGTGCTGAGTCAGCAGCCTGGGGTGGGCAGGTCTTGGAGTCCCCGAGGCCTTCTGGCAGGGCCCTCCAGCTTGTACAGTGCCAGGGGGGCTGGACCTGCCCCCAGGCGCCCTCCTGCCAGACTCAGGAGGCTGGCACTCTCCCAGGACCTGGCCTGCGAACAGTCCTGCTGTGGGATGATGGGACAGTGCTCTCTGCTCACTGGCGGGATTAGGATACTGCTGTCACTGAGTCCTGCCTTTTATCCCCAAATAGTCCCAGCACCTGCATCCTGGGTCCTCCTTTAGGAAGTTACTGTGACTCCACCCGTGCCCAGCTTGAGGCCAGTTAGTACAAGGACCCAGGGCAGTGGGGATGATCGCGGGGCTGCTGCTTCATAGCTGTGTGTCTCCAGGTGAGTCATTTAACCTCTCTGTGTAAGTCAACTGTAGCCGCAATATTATCGTGTAACAAACCAGCCCAAACTCAGTGACTCCCAACCATTTTTTCTTACTCTGCGGTCTACAGCTCGGTTAGGGTTCGGCTGACCAGGCTGCGCTCAGCTGGGAGGCTTTGCTTCAGGCAGAGGGCTGGGATTCAGGCCCGCCCATGCCCCGGGAAGTCGTGTGAACATCAGTGGGGTGGGGACTCACACTCCTCTGCTATGGCAGAAGGAGGAGGAACTGACGGCATCCAGCCTCCTGCCTCTCACTGCGGACCTAGCACACCTCATGCAGGACAGGGGTCAAGACCAGAAGCAGCCATCTGAGAACAGTGCTCATCACAGAGGAGGCTCTAAGCAGCTTTCGGCTCCCTTTGGCTCTTCCTCAAATATCTTCACAATGGCATAAAATATTTCCAGACAAAACCAAAACTTATGATAGGGAATTCAAGTGGAGTCAGGGGTGGACGCACACAGCCGATGCCAAAACGAGTCATTCTTGGAGGCGGGAGTGCCCAGTGCGGGTAACTGTGCATGTCCAGGGCCTCTCTGAGTGTGCTCCTTCCTCTCCTGGAAACCTGGCTTTGCTTCTGGCTTCTCTCTGAGGATCTAAGCAGAGATGTCCAAAAAAGAACGATGGAGTCCTCAAAGGAGCCAGCCAGTTTCTTTCTTTAGCACTTGACCTTTTAGGCAGTTTGGAATATCTCCCCCCAAGTTCCCTTAAGGAAGGGAAGTGGTGAGGGAAGGGGTGGATGGAGTGGATGGAGGTCCCCAGCCAAGGACCTTCCACCTTTCCACCCGCAGCCAGGTGGGGAGTGGTGGTCCCTTGACTGTGCCACCCAGAGCCAGAGACCAGCCCCGCTGCTTCTGAGGAGGGGCCAGTCAGTGCTCACGCACTTCACCCTGCTCCCTCGCTCTGGAGGCACCTGCTGCCCCCACTGCCAGCCCTTCCAGGATTCTGGGGTGCAATTCGGCTGGCTTCTCATTGGCTTTCTGTGCAAAATCAGTAGAGCAAAGAAAGCTGAAAAGTGGCTTAACTTCTTTTCTCTCCTCCTTATCTATCTATCTATCCATCTATCTATCTATCTATCATCTATCCATCTATCTTCAGATCCCCTCCATCAGCAGGTCTTGTCACCTCCACCCAGGATCCAGCTGCCTCTTAGGACTCCTGACCCTGGTTCGTTGGTAGCTCCATCCCCGGTGCCTAGAACAGTGCCTGCCTCCTCCCAGGGCTCGATATATGCTTGTTGAATGACTCCATGAACTAGTTGCTTTGTTTTATTTGAATGGCACTCCAAGCACATATTTTATTGTATCTCACTGTCTCAGTGCAAGTTCTCTTAGATGAGAAAATATTATCATCCTTTTTATTTTTGCTTTGGGAGTAGAGGGGGTAGGAAGGCAATGGTTCAGGGAAGAGCAGGGGAGGAGAAGGATTGGAAGGCAGCTCCCCCTGCACCTTGCCACATTGCCACCTGCTGCTGAAGGAGGAGAGGGCCCGGGTTTCGCTGGGGTTGGGGAAGAGGTCTGGATTAGCAAGAATGTAGGTTGGACAGAGAGCGAACGCATTATAGGAAGGAATGGAGAAGAAACAGGAGGTGCAGAGGGCAGTAGAGCAGGGAGACTTTAGACTCTCTTCAGCTTTGAAATTTAATTTTTCTGTTGGAAGGACTGTTATTTATTTCATACCGTCTGTCTTGGACCATTTATTATGGAATTTTATCTGTGCCATTATTATTAGGGCCATAAATTTCACCTCATAGATAAAGTGACTTCCTTTCTCAGCTTCACATTTGTATTTCTTAGTTCATGAGGGTTATTATCCGAGTGTTGGTTTGCAGGGTAATTAACAACTTGGAATGAGGCAGGCTGGGATACCAGTACCAGATCTGGGAGCTTTGGGAGCTAAGGTGACATAACCTCTCTGAGCCTCAGTTTCTCATTCCAGAGTCTCTCCTGCTTCACAATCATGTGCCACCCACCCCCGCAATCATTCCCTCAATGCAGGTGGCTTTACTCTATTGTTATGAGAAAAGTTACTTGGTTTAGCTATTTCACACTAAATTGTGAATGACTGATAGTCTCTCAACCTTGTACAGACAACTACCTTTTGTAGTTTGTAAAGAGGACGCTCATGGCATAGAGAAAATTTCAGTTGGCAGGTTTGGGAGGAGTGAGATAGAATGAGGGGACTCTTGACGGGACTCTAGTTCTGGTCCAGAAGACAGACAGCCAGCCAGCCAGGAGCTGTGGGTCCATGAAAACCAGGCAAGGAAAGCACGTGCTGCTTTGGGGATGACATTGTGGCCATGAGCCTCTACTGTGTTCTGCGTTGTGGGCTGAGCACCTTGTCTCACTCATGCTTATGCTGACCTGGAGGGGCTCTTGTCACTGCCTTAATGCCGTGGGTGATTCATTCATCATTCATTCAGCCATTCATTCATTCGTTCCCATGGCCAATGCTTGCTGATCCTCTCCTATGTGCAGTCCTGCTTCTTGGTGTATGGGATTCAGCTATGAACAAGTCATCAAGAAGAGAAAGGCTACACACAGATTCATATATATTGTATAATTTCAAGTCCTGATGGATGTTGTGAGGGGAGAAAAACGGGGGGTGGAGACAGTGGGTAAGAAACAAGGAGGTGAGCTTTTCTATTGGATGTTGTCAGTCAAGGCATCCCGGAGGAAGTGCCATTCTGAGTGGAAAACTGGTTGAAGAAGGAAGGCAGGAGAGAGGTGAAGTAGCTTGCCCAGGAGAACTCAGCGAGTAAAAGAACAGATTCAGCCCCATTTTTGAAAATACTTTGTTTTGAAAAATTTCGAACCTTTACAAAAGTACACAGAATAATAAAAGGAACCTCACATAGTCATCAGCAACGTCAACAATGACCAATTCAGGAACAATCTCATTTCATCTCTACACCACCCCCTTCTCTCCAATCATATTATTTTGAAGCTAGATATCGTATCATTTAATTCATATTTTAAATAGTCATGATACCACTGTCACACCTCAAACAAATGACGACTCCTTCGCTTCATCAAATATCCAATCAGTGTTCAAATTTTTAAGTGGCCTGTCAGATTTATAGTTTAAAAAAGTATTTGCAGTTTGTTTGAATCAGAATGTAAATAAGGTCTTCACACTGTGATTGTCTTTCTCTGTGGCAAAATATACAGAACAAATAGGTTGGTGCAAAAATAATTGCGGTTTTTGCTATTTAAAAGTAGCACCAACCTATACAATTTTTTGTGCCAACTTTTGCACCAACCTATAAAATTTACATTTTAACCTTTTTTTTTTTTTTTTTTTTTTTTGAGATGGAGTTTCACTCTTGTTGCCTAGGCTGGAGTGCAATGGTGCAATCTTGGTTCACTGCAACCTCCGCCTCCCAGGTTCAAATTATTTTCCTGCCTCAGCCTCTGGAGTAGCTGGGATTATAGGCACCCACCACCACACCCAGCTAGTTGTTTTGTATTTTTAGTAGAGAGGGGGTTTCACCATGTTGACCAGGGTAGTCTCAAACTCCTGACCTCAGATGATCCACCCGCCTTGGCCTCCCAAAGAGCTGGGATTACAGGCGCGAGCCACTGGCCCGGCCCATTTTAACCTTCAAGTACATTTATTTACATCCCATTTTAACCTTTAAATACATTTATTTACATTGTTGTTCAATCATCACCACCATCCACCACAGAACCCTTCTCATCTTCCCAAACTGAAACTCTGTTCCCATTAAACACTAACTCCTCATTCTCATCTCCCCCAGCTCCTGACGACCCCCAATCCACTTTCTGTCTCTATGAGTCCGGCTGCTCTAGGGACCTGATCTGAATGGAATCACACAATATTTGTCCTTTTGTGAGCAACTGGCTTGTTTCACTTAGGATAGTGTCTTTGAGGTTCATCCATGTTGGAGCGTGGGCCGAAATTTCCTTCTTTTGAGGGTGAATAATCTTCCCTTGTCTGGAAGAAGCACATCTTGTTTGTTCCTTCATGCATCTGTGAACACTGGTGGCATGTCTTTAAAGTCTTTTCATCTATAGCTTCTGCCTCCTTCTCTTTTTATTTTCTTGCAACATGCTGTTGAGGAAATCAGGTCACTGTGCTACAGTTTTTCACGTGCACAAGGCGGGGGTCTTGCTGCTGTGTCCCTGCGGTGGTGTTTGCTATCCTCTCCCCTCCGCTGTCTGTCCTTAAATTGGCCATTGGCTCTAGAGCTTTGATTTTATCCAGAGTCAATGGTGTTATTTTCAAGACTGCTTTAAAGGTGGTGTTAAGTTCTTCCATCAGGGCACATGTCTGGCCGTCTCTCTTTCTCTCTTTCTTTCTTTTTCTTTTCTATTTTTTTGTGGTGCGGGGGGAATGGAGTCTCACTCTGTTGCCCAGGCTGGAGTGCAATGGTGCAATCTCAGCTCACTGCAACCTCTGCCTCCTGGGTTCAAGTGATTCTCCTGCCTAGCCTCCCGAGTATCTGGGATTACAGGTACCCACCACCACACCTGGCAATATATATATATTTTTTTCTGAGATGGTATCTTGCTTTGTCGCCAGGCTGGAGTGCAGTGGCACAATCTCAGCTCACTGCAACCTCTGCCTCCCAGTTCAAGCTATTCCCCTGCCTCAGCCTCCCGGGTAGCTGGGATTACAGGTGCATGGCACCACACCCAGCTAATTTTTTGTATTTTAGCAGAGACGGGATTTCACCATGTTGGCCAGGATTGTCTTGATCTCCTGACCTCGTGATCTGCCTGCCTCAGCCTCCCAAAGCGCTGGGATTACAGGCGTGAGCCACCGCGCCCGGTCTTTTGTATTTTCAGTGGAAGCAGGGTTTCACCATGTTGGTCAGGCTGGTTTTGATCTCCTGACCTCAAGTGACACATCCACCTTGACCTCCCAAAGTGTGGGGATTACAGGCATGAGCCACCATGCCCGGTCCTGGCTGTCTCTCTTTTTGTGATGTTAGCATCCCTATTGCCCAATACCTAGATCATGAACTCATTAGTTATGAATTTGAGGTGCCCTATAATATCATTCTTTCACCACTTATCCGCTGAAAGACTCCTTCTAGCAGCACTTCCCATTGCTCCTTCTTCAGTTCCTCAGTTAATTGAATTTTCACACCTGCAAAGCTTACATGCTGTGTGAGCCTCGCTCTGTCAGTTCCCAGCATTTACTAACTGCCTGCTTTGTGCCTCTTGCTGGGGTCACAGAGAGACATGTCCCCAACCCCGTGGGTGGTCACAGACCTGTGGGAGAGAAAAACAGGTACATAATTGGGTCCCAAATTGATCGTGGAGGTAGAGGTACTGATACGATCCTGTGGGTGCACATATGGGATAGACCCTCCGGGAAGTGAGGGGTGCCTGGAAGAGGTGCCTGCGTCTGGATGCATCTGATCTCCTGCAGAGGCTCAGCTGGCTGGCAGAGACCCTGGGGGCTGGGCTGACAGCTCCCACTTTTAGATTTTCTAAGTTTAGTTTTTTGAAACTGAAAGCAGATAAAGCAGTCCCAATTTTGTCAGGGGCTCCCAGGGGGACGATCCAGCTTGTATCCTGGGGTTTCCTTCCATCTCTAGGACTTGGAGGAGTGTTAGGCTACAGCCTGGGTGAGGCCACATCCGGGGCTCCAGTGGGGATGAAAAGGACCTCAGAGGCAGCAAAAGGAAGGGTTGTGAGTGTGGGAGGCCTTCAGGGCTGCAGTGTGGGAGCTGCCTCTGCCTCTCACCAGTCGATGATTTGAAGGGGCTCCCTAGCCTCTCGGGGACTGTTTTCCCATCTGTTGCTTGAGCTTGCATCCTGTGCATGGACAGGTCACCTGGTTGCCACGGGTGTTTCTGGAGGCTGCATTCTTTTTCCCCAAGGTGCCCCAAGCATCACAATTACTGTGGTCTTTTCCTCCTATGCTGAACTTCCTTTCTCATCAGCCATCTCATCTAAGAGCATTTACCTCTTCCAGGCCCATGGGCATTGAGTTCTCAACACATCTGCAACCCTACTGGGGGCTTGATATAAAACTCTCCAACTGCTAAAAGTGGAGTCAGTAGGAAGGGAGGTCATTCTTGGAGGTCACGCAGCTCAGCTTCCTCATCTCATGAATGGGGTCTCAGCAGGAAAGAGGTGACTGAGGGAGTCTATTTGTTCAAATAATAAAAGAAGAATAAAACAAGACATTACTGTTCAGAATATTCCACCTTTCATCTTAAATAGGTTCCAGGAATGAGTTGGTGGGAACTCTGATGGGGTGGAGGCCAAGCCTGTGACCTTTCATGGCTGTCATCTTTATTTAGATGATGATCTTTCCAAGGGCACTGGCCAAGAGCACCACGTGTATTATCACCTCCCACATTGTTATATGTAAATGCTTATTCCCCGGTGCCACAAAGAAATAGCACTTGAACATAAATTTAATTATCTCAGCAACGCAATGTTTACTTTCTGTAGAAAGGGTGCTCATCGCAGATGGAATAATGGCGAGAGCACATCCGAACAAAGGAGGGAAGCAATTTTTATTCCTCACGCAGTTTGTCCCTGCTACTGTGTCCTGTCTCCATTGGCTGGAGCCAGACCGCACAATTTAAACTGAAACCTGATTGGCTAAGAGTTTAAAACTTTTCTAAATAGGTAAAGGCAATAGAAAGACAAAGGAAAAGAGAAGGTTCCTTACGAAAGGACTTAGAAAAGTAATAACATTCCCAAATAAGGAAGGGCAGAGGCTGTGAGCTAGGACATGCCTGTGAGTACGTCCAGCATGGATATTTTCGTTAAAGTACAAGGACATAGAATGTATTATGTGCCTGTGAGCATGTCTAGCATAAAGTTAGTCTTTAAAAGAAACTATTATTTCTAACACTTATGTTTATTATTTAACAAGAAGGGAAACTTTGAAGAAGAACTTTTACTTTCTACACACGTCTTTTATCATTCAGCACAGGGGATGCATTGAAGGTCTAGGGGTTTGGGTTTGTGAAGAAAGCACTAAACCCTTCCACCTGTCCTTTCCAGGTCCCCTCAAGCCCTGGCCTGGCTGCTGTCCTCCTACCCCGGGAGCTCCTTCTGCAGCTGACTGTGCATTCCTGGGAAGCAGAGGGTGTGTCCTGCTCAGGGACAGGACAAGGGGTGAACAGGGTGGCAAGCGTGGGAAGCAGTGACCACCCAAGGGTCAGGGTCAAGGAGAGGGCGCTGCCGCTCCTGGAGGCTGGGAGAGCTAGAACTGGGGGCTGCCATAGAGGAGCCTGGCCTCTGCCAGACCTACTCCTGATGGAGTGGAGAGTAAGTTCTAGAACCTTCTGTCCTCCCTTTCTCCAGCCTCCTCCTTGTGCCTCCCATTGGCTGAGCCCAGCTGGAAGCCAGAGGCCAAGGAAGCCAGGGATATCATCCTTGGGATCAGCCTCCTGGGGCCAGAGAATGGATGAAACTGGGACCAAGAGGGCAGAACAACAGCCAGCAGGACAGCCGAGTGTGAAAAAACACAGAGGGCACATGCGCCAGCCCAGGGTCCAGCCCAGCCCAGGGCCCAGCCTGCCAGCTGGTCAAGAAAAATGCAGGTTTCCTTCAAATGATTAATAGAAGCAACCGAGATGGCGACAAGGAGGTTGATGTTAAGGAGGCAGGGGCTGGGGCAAGTCTGATCTGCACCTCCTTGGGCAGGCCTCACCCTTTGGGGCCTCTGTTTCCTCCTCTCCAAGGTGAAGGCCTTGGAAGAGACCTCGCCACCTCGACTCCACAGGGCCCCACGACTCATTTTGCTTGTTCGATTCCATGTGGGTCTCCGATCTGCAGGTGCCAGACTCACATTCAGGAACCGTGTTTGTCAATGAAATGGGAGATTTCCCCTCTCCCGGGCACTGGCACTCTGGCCAGGCTACTTAAATGTGGGAGAAGACACAGAAGAAAATGAAGTGAGTCCCCTGAGATGTGGCCTCAGCCAGGGCCTGGGTTTTAACAGCTGTGGGGTCCCCCGGGAATGTGGGTACCTAGCCGAATCATGAATAGCCCTGTAGGAAGATTGATTAAGATGTCATGCCGGTGGCAGGCATTCAAATCCAAATGCTGCTTACTAAGGGAAACCCTCGCCCTCTGCTTCGGCTTGCTTCATGCAGTGGGAACTGGGGGGCTGGGAGGGCCTGGAGCTTCCTCCTCCCAGGAAGGGCCGCAAAACCCTCAGCCCAGGGCATCTCCCCATGCACACTCCAGTGCTGAAGGCACTGGCCTGTGACAAATCAGTTTGGAAATCTGAGGACACGTGTGGAGACTTGGTGTGAATTCCAGTCATGCCACTTACCAGTTACAAGACCTGGGGCAGGTGTCTCTGTGGTCCTGTGCCTCCATTTCCTTCCCTGTGAAATAGCCTTTGGTAAGGACTAAGTCAGTCAGGCAGCTGGCTGGCTTATCCATCTTTGCTGCTTGGAAGTGTTAGTCCCCTCCGCTCTGATCTCCCTTTCCCGGGGAGGTCTTCCCAGATCCCTCCACCCCAGGCCTCTGAACTCCTGGCTTCCATTTCCCACGGCGCCGCTGAGCCCTGTCCCAGCTGCCTTCTTCTGTTTCCTTGTCACCTGCCTGTCTCCCAGCAGGCTGCCTGCTCCTCAAGGACGTGGGTGCATCTGCTTCCTGTGGGTACCAAGCTGAATCTTTATCCTCCATTCCAGCACAGGCCAGGTGTGGGGGATGGCACTTCCTCCACTGGGGCTTCCAGAAGATTCTCCGAGGTATGAGCCAGGGTGGGGCTTGTGCTCACCAGCTATAGCGAAGGGTGGGCCATGTGACTCCGGGCCATGCTTTCTATCTGGGGGCTGCCCCCTCACTCACTCCTTCTCTTTGTTCCATCGATCATTTCATTCCACAGAGGTTCACCTATCGTCTCCAAGGTTCCAGGGAGAACAGGATAGTGGGAGAGCTCCTGGGGGGCAGAGAATGAAGACGAGAGAAAATGAGAGAGAGACTCATGAGCCATATAAACAAGACATTCTCCTGCAAAGGACTGAGGGGCAAGAAGGGGCCTCCAGCCTCCATAGAGGGCTGAGGGAGGAATTCCCCAGGGAAGGCCTAGGAGATGCTAAGAGCCCAGCCTTTGAGAGAAGAAGGGCGCTTAGAGACTGTCCACTATGACTCTCCCTGGGGAGGGAGGAACCAGGAGGCAGGGACACTTGACGCCCGGAGCGCAAGTATTGTGACTTCCTCACCAGGGTTTTATGTGTCTATTTGTCTCTGTATGTCAGAGACATGTGGCACGAGAGACAGGGTTCAGACGGGGGCTACCAGAGGCCTCCCAAAGAGCCCATTGTGGGACTGTCCAGCTGTAACATGACAGGTAAGCAAGGACTGCTTGAGAGGAACCTTTGGCTCCCCACTGTCTGGCCTTGCCCTTGTCAGCATCCATCTTCATGTCTAGACAGCTGTACGGGCTTTATCTTCACTCTCAAAAGGAACTTGTCGTTTAACGAAATAAGATGAAGTATGATGAGTCTAATCTTACGTAAGGCAGTGCTTGCTAATTGAATGTGATTTCTGGAGCTAATAAGGGATTATTGTCAGGTTCTCAATTTCCTGTCCTTCTTCTGACTCCAACGTTTTTTGATGTGTTAGAGGCTTCATAGCTGAGACACTCAAAAGTACTTCCCGCCTCTTACATGGGAATTCGCAGTTTGTAAAGCATCTCCTGATGTGTGCTCTTGTTTGAGTCTCACAGCTGTGAGGAGAGAGGATCAAGGAAGAGGATGCCCATTTTGCAGATCAGAAAACTGAGGCACAGTGAGGTCTGGGAATCTTCCCAAGATCACACAGTTGGGGTGAAGGGGAGAGGCTGGTTTTCCTCTGATCCCTCAGCTCCCTGGAAATCAGACCTTCGGGCTGTCCCAGATTTCACCCCTGGTGCTTGGACATCAGTGCAAAGGTGCACAGCCAGTAAAATCCAAAAATCAAATGTGGCTATTCCAAATGTGAACCCCTAGAAAAACTCAGGGGCTTAACTTCAAAGTGAATGCAAAGAAACAAAACCATTAAGATACTGTTCGGTTCTGTTGTGTTCAGAGCAATTTTAGAAAAGATGTGATCACTTTAAGAAGAAGCCTACTGCGGGTGCCTAACAGACACACAGCATCACAGAAACAGCTGCCGCTTCTGTGAGGAACGAGGCCAAATGTTCATTGAGCATCGATTCTGGCTCAGGCTAGAAGTTTTCCAAGATCCTGCCTGGAACACTAGGATAATCAAATATCCTTTCATATGTGCCTAGTGCCTAACCAAGCCTGGCACGGCAGAGAGAAAGAAACATATTTTAAATAACATTTTTCCGCTTATAAAAATTAATATATATGTATTTGAGTGAATTTGGAAAATAAAAAAAAATAAAGTGACAAAAACACATGGAATTCTACCAACAAGAGATGTTCATTTTCAACATTTTGACATTTATCCTTAGGCATCCAGGCTTTTTAAAACACGAGATCGTACTGTATGCGATGATATTTAAAGCATTTCTCATTCAACATGCAGTATCGACATGCTATGTTGTAGGGGCAGGATAGCATGTTGGTTAAGATAATGGATTCTGGAATAGTCTCTCAAGCTGTGGGCAAGTGCTTAATCCCGTTGTGCCTCCATTTCTTCCTAAATAAAATGAGGATAAGAGCAGCACCTTTTTCATACTCTTGTAGGAGTAAACAAACTAAATATGTAAAGTGCTTAGAGCAGGACCAGGCATAGAGCAAGTTTTCACTAAATGTTTGATGTTATTATTATTTCAGTAAAATTATTTAAGCCTTCCTCGCTCATCCCCACTACTTACTTCGTGCTGGGCATTTTCCAGGGTCTTTTCACACATGTTGTCACATTGCACTTCTAAATGATGCCAAGAAACTGATATTGCCTCCCATTTCACAGACGTTGAAACGGAAACTTGGGGCAGACAGGTCACTTGCCAACTCATCCCGGCAAGCCAGAATCAAACCCCTTCAGGTCCTGTATGACCCCCAAGCCTTTGGACGGTGCCCAGACCACCCTGCTCCCGATGTTAGTTCTAAACAAACCAGATTGGCACTGTGGATGCTGCTATTGATTTGTCTGACATTGATTGTTGCTACTACCTAGGGTTGTGTATGCAGGAAAGGAGGCCTTTTCAGTCCATTTGTAACCCAGCCCACACCTCTGGCTATTTCAAATCAGCTGCCACCTCTCCCTAAAGCTTCCTTAGACAGCTGGGACTGAGATTCCTCCAGGAGCAATCCTGTCTCCAGTGTCTGGTAGATGCCTGGCGTTCCGTAAATGCATGCACAGTTGAGCTGAAAGCCGCTTTTAAAAAATAAACATTGATTACTGGAGATGCTTTTGGGACTGAAACCAAAACCCAAGAAAGACAAAGAAAAGAGATGGGGTATTTCATTTAGAGAAGACTTGGAACCTACTGCCCCAAGGAGTACCTAGTGAAAGTGAGAGGAGGAGGAGTCCCACTGTAAACTGGAAAAGCCTTGGCCTGGGACCAGGCCAACCTTAGTTCCAATCCCTGTGTGACCTTGAGTGAGTTTATTCCCCTCAGCCTCCTCCATACAATGGGGACAAGGCTGCGGTAAGGACAATAGGAGAGAATGTGTTTGGACTATTTAGCGTGTGCTGGGCATGAGTTTAGACTTTTAAGAGCAGAAGCCCTGTCTTCTGTGTTGTAGAAACTGGTGCCTTTAGTTTCTAGAAGAGTATTGGGCAGGCATGAGGAAATGTTATTGGACAAATGAATATTTAACAAATAAAAGTTAGTTTCTCCCTCCCTACCAGCCTGCACAGGTTCCAGGGAGTAGTTAGGAGGATGCGAGATGAGGGTGTGAGAAGATAGGGGAGGAGATGGTAGAATAAGAAATAAGCAATGTAAGGAGTAGCAACGGGTGCAGGAACCAGAACCAGCATGCCAGAGTCCCAGTCTCAGCTCTGCCACTGGCAAGCTCTATAACTGTAGCCAAGTTGCCTCATCTCTTGGGGTGAGCAAATAGGGACAGCGATAGTACTTAACTCGCAGTGTTGTTGTCAGAATGACAAGAGCTTTAAACTTATAAAACTCTCAGCATAGAGTCTGGCACAAAGAAAGCACCCAATTAATGTAAATCATCATCATCATTATCATAACATTTTATTAATTAGAAGAAAAAAGATAAATTAGATATGGTTGGGTAATAAACCACCTTAAAGCTTACTGGCTTAAAGCTACAACCATTTTATATATTCATGTATACACATTAGACGTAGATTGGCTCTGCAGGGTGGTTTTCTGCTGGTTTCACTTAGGTCATTCATCAGATAGTTCTACTGGGGCTGAGTAGTCTAGGAGGGCTTTGTGTCTGGCCATTGGTGCTAGCCATCAGTTGACTGGTTTTTTAGCTAGAATGCTCATCTCTGCTCCCTGTATCCTCTCAGCCTCCAGAAACTAGCTCAGGTTTGTGCATATGGTGGTCTAAAGGCATGGTTCCAAAAGAGAGAGCAGGAGCTTCAAGGTCTCCTGAGGCCCAGGCTCAAATCTCCCACAATGTCACTTCTGCATCTTTCTGTTGGTCTAAGCATGTGGCAAGGCCAGTCCAAGATATGGAGAACCAGACTCCACCTCTAGCCGGGAGGGGCAGGGGAGTCACATTACAAATGAATGTACACACAGAGGTGGGAGGGATTCTTGCAATCAGCTTTGCAAACAGTCCTTCACTGGCAGGAAATGACATTTTTGAGGCCCTGGTTACTTACCAGGCACTTCAGCTTCCACAGATGTATCCACATAGCAAAATGGTGAGGCGAAGACTTCACCGTCACCAGGAATACTATATTCAGGCCAAGTCTGCCAAGCCATTGAGGCATCTGAGATGGTGGGATTCAGGCTGCAGATCAGGACCTGGGGGAAAGACACCTGGGTTCTTTCTGTCAGTGAGAATTGCAGAATTCTAGGAAAACCATAATTGTAAAATGAATTACAGATAAGAAGTAATATTTCTATCAAGTGTGTCAACTGAATGATGAGGTTCATACATTTGGAAAGGAGAGCTTTATTTCCTATAAAGGATTGCAGCCTGCAGGGTGGCCGTTCTGGCAGGCTAGGGAGCATAATCTCCAGCCAGAAGCCAGAAACAGACCCTTCCAGCGAGGGACAAAGAGAACAGAAATCTATGCTGAGTTGGGTAGCCAGATATACATATTTAATTAGTTATGGGAGGAGTCATGAATATTTATGAAAGATAAACATACACATGTGCAATTGAGCTTCATGCATTTCCATGGGACCCACGTTCAAAAATGGCAGCATTAGCATGATCGGAGGGTGTTTTCAGCCGTCTGACATCAAAAGGTGGGGCAGAGGATACAAAAACCCTTTTTGCATGTTGTCTGTAGACTGGCCAGAACCATTTCATGGTTGGTGGTCTCTTATCACTGCTGAAGCAGTGAGAACTAAAGGAGCCAAATCCTGGAGAGGGGAGATCTTCTGAGAGTCGGTGCTGCTCTCCTGCTGGGGTTTTCTACAGTCTGGGGACCGGGAACAGGGCTGAGCATCCAGGCCTGGTTCAGTGCAATGACCACTGATGGGGTTGGAGAGACAAATTAGAGACTTGAGTGGCTTCAAAGGCCAGGGTGGGTTTCTCCTCCAGACGTTTGTCACATTCCAAAGTTGTGCAGAGTGGGGAGTAGGAAATGGAGTGAGAAAGCCTCTGAACAGCAGAGCAGAGTTTTCCATAGTCTAGATGCCCAGAAGAAAAGGATCAGTGTTACTCTGCCAGAGAAGCCATCAGTGAGCACACTGGGCCCTCACCTGGCTGCTCTTGATATTTGACCCCATGGTGCCCTCAAAGTCAAGAGGGAGTTTCAAACAGAGAAGGACTTCTTGTGGTTTAGGAAGACCATTTTGGATCCCTGTGGAGAAAGGATTGAAAGAGATGGGAAACAAGTGGAGAGGGGACAGGGAGAGAGGATGTTGCCTGGTTGTGGACAGTGGCTGATGGGCCAAGTGGTGACTGCTGTGTTCTCTTTCCTTCCTTCCTTCCTTCCTTCCTTCCTTCCTTCCTTCCTTCCTTCCTTCCTTCCTTCCTTCCTTCCTTCCTTCCTTCCTTCCTTCTCTCTCTCTCTTTCTTTCTTTCTCTCTCTCTCTTTCTTCCTCCCTCCCTCCCTCCCTCCCTCTCTCTCTTTCTCCCTCCCTCCCTCCCTCCCTCCCTCCCTCTCCCTTCCTTCCTTCCTTCCTTCCTTCCTTCCTTCCTTCCTTCCTTCCTTCCTTCCTTCCTTCTCCTTCCTTCCTTCCTTCCTTCCTTCCTTCCTTCCTTCCTTCCTTTCTTTCTTTCTTTCTTTCTTTCTTTCTTTCTTTCTTTCTTTCTTTCTTTCTTTCTTTCTTTCTTTCTTTCTTTTCTTTTCTTTCTTTCTTTCTTTCGAGTTTCAGTCTTATTACCCAGGCTGGAGTACAATGGCATGATCTTGGTTCACTGCTACCTCTGCCTCCCACGTTCAAGCGATTCTCCTGCCTCAGTCTCCGGAGTAGTTGGGATTATAGGCACCTGCTACCATGCGCAGCTAATTTTTTGTATTTTTAGTGGAGACGGGGTTTCACCATTTTAGCCAGGCTGGTCTTTAACTCCTGACCTTAGGTGATCCGCCTGCCTTGGCCTCCCAAAGTGCTGGGATTACAGGCGTGAGCCACCGAGCTCTGCCCCCCTTTTTTTTCATAAATCAAAAAAGCAGAGAAGCATGAGCAGACAGAGGAAGGGAAGCTATTTGATGGAGATGCCATCTGTCACACCAGCAAACTTGGGAGGATTAGGGGAAAGCAAAGGTGGAAAAGAGGCATCATTTGTCTTAAATGTTTAAAAAAAAAAAAAAAAGTTGACATCATATTATGAAAGGAGTTTGATAGATTTTGCAATAGGAGAGAAGAATTTGTCTTGATTAGTGTGATATTAAGTAGAATTAAAACTGAGGATAAGTTCAAATTAAATTTTAAAAAGGTTATCTGGCCGGGCACGGTGGCTCAAGCCTGTAATCCCAGCACTTTGGGAGGCCGAGACGGGCGGATCACGAGGTCAGCAGATCGAGACCATCCTGGCTAACCCGGTGAAACCCCGTCTCTACTAAAAAAAAATACAAAAAACTAGCTGGGCAAGGTGGCGGGCGCCTGTAGTCCCAGCTACTCGGGAGGCTGAGGCAGGAGAATGGCGTAAACCCGGGAGGCGGAGCTTGCAGTGAGCTGAGATCCGGCCACTGCATTCCAGCCTGGGCGACAGAGCAAGACTCCGTCTCAAAAAAAAAAAAAAAAAAAAAAAAAAAAAAAGGTTATCTGAGACTTGGAGATGAATCAGCTCAGCCATCTCATTTGAGGAAACTGAGGCCCAGAGGGGGGAAAAATGGCCTATTCAAGGGACCTAGTAAACTGATTGCAAAACCACCCTAATATTGTTTCTTATTCAGTGGTGGGAAGGCTTGTCTTTCCCCATTCTAAGGCCACCTCCTTAGATCAGAGGGTCCCTCCTTCTGTGACCCTTGGATCCTTGGGTCCCACTTAGCACATTGTAATAGTTAAGTTGTTGGAGGGGGTTATGAAGAGAGAGCCCCTTGGTGACAAAGACTATATGATTCTCTTAATTCCTGTTATGGTCCCTTTGATCCATGAGTCATTTAGAAGGATATTTTCAAATTCTTAATATGTGGGGTTTTCCTTATTTTGTTCTTATTATTTATGTTTTAATTCCATTGTAACGAGAGAATATGGTTCATATAATTTCCATTTTTTTTGCTTGTCAGGGCTTGCTCTATTTCCAAGATTATAAATGCATTTTGCAAATGTTCCATGTATGTTTTGAAAATATTATGTATTTGGTTATTATAATGTTTACCCATCACATGAAACTTGTTCATCATGGTCTTCAAATTTTCTTTGTTTCCTCTTTGGTACCTTTGTGTGCTTGATCTGTCAAGTTCTGAGGAAGATGTGTTTAAATACCCAACTATGGCGATTCTCTTTCTAATTTTCTTAGTTTTTGCCTTATACATTTTGAGGCTGTATTATTAATATTTAGTGCATATAAGTCTAGTATTTTTCTATTATACTATGAATCTTTGTTTTACAATTAGGTAGTAACCTTTATGATCTTTAATAATGCTTTGTGCTTTTGATTCTATTTTGTTTAATGTCAATATGGCTATTCTGAGTTTCTTGGGCTGGTATTTGCTTGGTACACATTTTCCCATAATTTTACAGTCAATCCTTCTCTGTCTTTATGTTTTTAGTATGTCTCTGTTAACAGCATATAGCTGTATTTTAAATTTTTTAAGCTGAGAACAATCCTTGTCTTTTAAATGGTAAGTTTAGTCCATTATAATGATTCTGATAACTGATATATGTATATCATAATATATATATTATAGCTGATATATATATATATATCCATCATCTTATTGTGTGCTTACTGTTTACCCTGCCTTTGCTATGCTTGTAATTTTTCTCTTTTCTTGCTTTATACAAAACTGATTAAGTTTTCTCTAGTCTACTTTTCACCCCAAGTGTACATGATATTTCTATTATTTTAGTGGCTACCCTTCAACGTTTCAATGTGTATTCTTGGCTTGGCATGTCTAACTTCCCCACGCACAGAGAATCCTAAGAAGGCTTTAATTTTCCTACCTCCCCTGGCATCTGTCATATTTCCCAGGAATAGACTTTCACTCTATTTTTATACTTTTCACATTAGCCACTATTATTATTTTATATAGTTAATACATTTTTAGATTTACCAGTTTCTTTACTTGCCATTCTTTCTTGATTTTTTTTTTCTTTTGAGTTTAGTTGAGTTCTCCCTGGAGCACATTCCTTACGAGTATTCTTTTAGCAAGGCATTTAGCAGCAAAAACCTCTCAGTCTTTGCCTGAAAATGTCATTATTTTGTTTTTATGGTTAGGTGATCATTTAGGTGAATATAGAATTCCAGATTCTCTATTATTTCTTCTTGTAATATGACAGTGCTATTCCACTGGCTTCTGGCTTTCATTGAGAAGCCTGTTATTGGTGTAACTGCTATGTACTTTTAGGTAATCTATTTCTCTCTCTCTGGTTGCTTTTAGCATCTTCTATTTGTCTTTGTGATTCTGGAGTTTTGCTATAAGACATATGTTCATTTTTATCTGTCCTCCTTGGGGCTTATGATTTCCAAATCTGAAAATTTGTATCTTTCAGCATTTCTGAAAAATTGTTATTATATATTTGAATATTACACCTTCAACCCCTTCTCTTTCCTTCTGAAATTTATATTAACAGTTTTAGATTGACTCAGTTTTTTCCTTTGTGGCTCATAACCGCTATATCTAACTTATAACTAACTCTGTCTTTCTTGTTTTGTTTTGTTTTGTTTTGTTTTTGAGATGGCGTCTCGCCGTTGTTGCCCAGGCTGGAGTGCAAGGGCACAATCTCGGCTTACTGCAACCTCCACCTCCTGGGTTCAAACAATTCTCCTGCATCAGCCTCCCGAGTAGCCGGGATTGCAGGTGCACACCACCACACCTGGCTAATTTTTGTGTTTTTAGTAGAGACAGGGTTTCACCATGTTGGCCAGGCTGGTCTCGAACTCCTGATCGCAGGTGATCCACCCGCTTCGGCCTCCCAAAGTGCTGGGATTACACGCGTGAGCCACTGCGCCCATCCTCTTTCTGTCTTTCTAAGCTATATTCTAGGTAATTTCATTAGATAAATCCTGAAGCTCATTTTTTTTTTTTTTTTTTTTTTTCCTGCAGCATGAAGACTCTGTAGCCAGACTGCTGGGGATTAAATCCAGGTCATGTGATCTTTCTGTACTTTGGTTTCATCATCTTTAAAGTGGGAGTTCCACCTACTACCAAAGTGGGTTCCTTCCACCTACCTACCAAAATAACCTAAAATTATTTTGAGGTTAAATAAGTCAATACAGATAAAGCTCTTAGAGTTGTACTGTCCCATCATAAGTGCTGTATCCAAGTTAGTTAGACATTATCTTAATTGTTTTAAGAATCCACTTTATGGTCTCTATTCAATAGTTCTACTGTTTGATGTTCTTGGGGGGAACTTAACCTTCCTGACAAATACATCTTATGTCTTCATTCATAAAGGATTGCTTTCTTGGGCGTTTTGTAACGTTGGCTTCTGGGGCTTTTTTTTTTTTTTTTTCCCAAGACAGGGTCTCACTCTGTCTCCCAGGCTGGAGTGCAATGGCGCAATCTCGGCTCACTGCAACCTCCACCTCCCAGGTTCAATCGATTCTCCTGCCTCAGCCTCCTGAGTAGCTGGGACTATAGGTGCCCGCCACCACACCCAGCTCATTTTTGTATTTTTAGTAGAGACAAGGTTTCACTATGTTGGCCAGGCTGGTCTCGAACTCCTGACCTCGTGATCCCCCTGCCTGAACCTCCCAAAGTGCTGGGATTACAGGTGTGAACCACTGCGCCTAGCCCTGGGGCTTTATCTATAGGAATCCTGTGTGTCTCAACATCAGCCCCGAGTATATCACAGGCTCAAGGGAGTTCAACCCCAAATTCCCATGAGATATAGGGCTGTGGTTACATCTTCTTAAGGATGGCTTTTTTCTTCTCACCTAGAACTCAAGCCAGGACAAACTTCCTCTCTATCTTCTAATTCCCCTGTTACTGAGGGGATAGCCCTCCAAGGACGTTGGCTCAGTTCCAGCTCCCTGACTCTGTCTGCGTCCACGTCGAACTGCATCCCCTGGTTTACAGAGGCCAGGGCAGCCTTCCAGGAGTGGCAGTGGCATCATCGCTTGTGTGGGTTTTCCTTTGCTGACCTGTGAGACCTGCTCCTCCTATAGAAGAAAAAATAAGGCCACCTTAACTGCAGCAATCATGAACCTAGAGCTTCCTGTGTGTCAAGTGCTGTTCTAAGCAGTTTCCATATTTTAACTCATTTAGCCTTCATGACAACTGGATCTGCACACATGTTTTGCAGCTGCAGAAACTGAAGCATGGAGCTGCTAAGTAACTTGCTTAGGGTCACCCAGCCAGAAATGTAGGGAGCTGGGATTTGAACCCAGGCAGTTTAGGGTCACATGTATGCGCTTAAGCCTATACCGGGTTGTCTCTCAGGCTCTGGGAAGACACTTTGCCTGGTTCTTGGGCCATAAAAGTGAGTACACGATAATAGCTGTTGGCATTATTATTGTAAATGGCATTATTATTGTTGCTGCTGCTGTTATTTACAAGTAAACCCTGGTTCCAGGCTTTAGGAGCTCATGGGCCAGGACATCCAGACACACATGGAAGGGAGGCTTGCACTCCAGCCTGGCTGTGTCAAGTGTGCAGGGCCTGTAGCTGGCCTGGGGCAGGTGGTTTGGAGTTGAGGAAAAAGCATGGGTGAGCAACAGGACCTGCCATTCACAGAGGCTGGAGAAGTAGGAAAAGCCCCAGCACAAAGTTCTGTGAGTGGCAGACTCGGGACCTTGGATCTTTTCCCAGAATCAGTAGGGAGCCTTGCAGAGTTTCTAAGTGGGGTGGTAATAAGCAAACGCTGCGCTTGTGTTCCATGAAGCTAATTTTCAAAAGTACTCTTGACAAAGTGTTTTCACACGCATCCCAGCATCTGCTCCTTCCTCCACCCTCTGTGAGAGACGAGGGCAGCTGAGACATCGCATGGAAGAGAAGATCCAGCGGCAGAGAGGAGGCTCACTGGGATTGCTCAGGATGCACAAAGCAGCACCAGGCTCCCGTCCAGGGCTCTGGCGTCAGGGTCCTGATCCCTGATGCTGGGGGCAACTCTTCTGAGGAGAAATTTGTTTACAAAAACTATAAGGCAGAGAGAAAATGATGATCTTTAATATTAATGATAATATGGTTTCCGCCATTTATTGAGTGCCTGCTGTATGCCAGGAGCTGCACCACCATTAAACATGCATTATTTCTTTTAAACCCTATAACAATTCGTGAAGCTAACTAGTAATATTCTCCTCTGTGCAGAAGGAAACTGAGGTTCAAAAAAGATACCTTCTATTTCTGCAGATCTGGGATTGAAATCCAGCTCTCTTGCTTTTTAACTACTGTAATGCGGCCGGGTGCAGTGATTCACACCTGTTATCTCAGCACTTTTGGAGGCTGAGGTAAGAGAATTGCCTGAGCCCAAGAGTTCAAGACCAGCCAGAGCAAGATAGGGGGACTCCATCTCTATAAAAAAATAAAAATGAAATAGCTGGGCGTGGTGGCATGTACCTGTAGTTGCAGCTGTTCAGGAGGCTGAGGCAGGAGGATCAATTGAGCCTGGGAGGTCAAGGTTGCAGTGAACTGTGATGGAGCCACTGCACTCCAGCCAGTCTCCAAAACAAACGAACACTGTAATGTCCCCTCCACAGTCTGGTGCCTTCCTTCTCCAGGTAGATGACCACCTGGCCACCTCAGATTCAGGACCTGGGCGCCCAGACAGCACCAGGCAAGCTGTGCCCTGCCTGCCTCCCTCTCTGATGGCTGGATTCTTTACAGAGCCCAGCCTAGCTACTCAGATGCATGCTCCATAAATGGGCCAAGGAAACAGTGTGCCAGAGTGGAAATGCGACACGCTTCTGCTCTCTGGGGCATTCAGCCAGGAACTGTGTGCGTGGTTCACCTGCCTGTGAAGACAGCCGGCCAGTGAGTTACACCTGGCAGGTTAGTGAGTTACACCTGCCTTCCTCACCTGAGAGGAGGGGCAGGAGGCCAAACATTGCATGGAAATTAGAGACAGTTGGTGGGGGCAGGGGGTGGAGGTGGCATTGGGAAGAGCTTAGCATTTCGGGGTCAGGTGACAACTCTGTAAATACTAACTGAGCTGGTGACATTGCCTGGCTTCTCCTCTGCTCTTCCGTGTGGTTTGCACAATTTGGCTCCCCTTTCCAGCCTCACTTTCCCCTTCTCTTTGTGCTCTGCTGATTTTCTTGAATCAATGAACAGAAGGAGGAAGTGACATTGAATGAGACAGTGACACCCCGGGGTGGTGATTTCTGTGTCAAAGCCTAAAGGAGAGCCTGGATCCACGGGGAGGATGGGAGGGAGGGGTGTGCAAACCTTAGGCTCCTCAGAAACCTTCCTGGAGGAGGCAGAGGTGAACGAGAGGGATCTCCCTGCAGAGAGGGTGGAGTGGGCCTCCCCGTCAGACATCACAGGGGCTGCTGATGGCTGGCGTGTGGAAGGACGGGAGGAAAACAGCCGCGCAGAGCCTGTGTTTGGAGAGTGGAAACATGGCAGACTTGAAGTGCAGAGGGCAGGTTTCTAGATCAGCTCGGCCTCTCCAGGGCTGCATGACGTTGGGGAAAATTGCTCTATGTTTTTAAACTTCCTTTGTCTCTTCTGTGAAATGAGAATCCTGGCAAATCACTTTATGTTTGCACCTGAGAGGCTGACAGTGAAAAGTTTTTGCAAACTGTAAAGCTCTGTTCAAATGCAAAGATGTGTTCTTCTACAAGGGAAGCCAACACCACTCCTAGATTCCCTAACTGATACTTGCTAGGTGTCCCTTGCACCTGTGCATCAGTGTTTGGGGGCTGCCTCTTGGTTGTCTTTCCTTTGCCCTGAATACAAACCCGTGAGGTCATGGGAACACACCAGCCAAGTAGCCTGGACGTTGAGTCTGCAGGGACTCATTCCAGGGCGTGTTTTCAGCTCAGCCCCAGTCTTGGGGAGTTCCTTTTCAACTGAGCCCGACAGAGATGGATTCCAGTGACCTGCAGAATCCGGGATATGGCTCTTTCATTCTAGTCTCACTGAGACAGATTTAGGCACTCCCACTTTCATGTGAGCTTTGCCAGCTGGACCTGAACTGTTTGCTCATTTATGCACAAGGCATTTGTGCACTCCTAGCCAGAACTGTCCCTCCCTTCTTTCCTTCTTTATCCCTTTACCCCTTTGCCTCTCCGCTTCCCACCACTCTTCTTCCACTTATATCTTTCAACATTTTGAGGAGCACCTGCCAGGCCCATGCTGGGCATCATGGACAGCAGAGGTGAATCTAAGCATGGTCCCTGCCTTCATGGTGCTCACGTGCTCGCAGGGGAGACAGGCACTGGAGTTGAGTGCAACACTGTAAACTGTAACACGTATATTTCATTCATGGAGGGGGATCCGGCTCTGGAGAGAGCTGGAGGGTGATGAGCAGACCCACCTAGGGTGGGCAGGGCCCCAGAGGCGCTTGCTGCATGCCCGCTGTGTGCAGAGCTGCTGCACACATGCCCACAGTGAGACACAGGAGGCACGGTTCAGACACATTGATTAAAGTTGTTAAAATTGTCTAGTGTTTCAAGATTCAGAAAACCTGAACACTTTGGTTCTTCTAGCAACTCTATGAGGTGGTCAGCTGAACATAAAAAAGGGGTTCAAAAAAGTCTGGTGGTGGATTGAGCCAATACCAGAAGCTAGAGTCAGCCTGCAGGGGTAGGAAGTCAAGCAAGGATCGGGGACCGGAAGTCAGGGTTAATCCCTGTAGAGCTGTCCAAATAGCACCCGACACATCAAGACACTCAGTGGGTAATGTTACCTCTTATAATTGGTTACTGTTTTCTAAAGAAAAGGAAGGTGCCCAGAGACCATCCAATCTAACATCCTCATTGAACAGAGGAGGAATCTGAGGCCCAGAGAGATGTCAATGGGAAGGCAGCCACAGGACACTGAGTCAGGCTCCCTGATTCTCAGCGCTGTGCACCCACACTCTCCACCACACAGAGCAGCCTCTGTCATGAGCCCAATGTTTTCTCTATCAACACCTGGTTGTCACCATGCCTGGAAGTATCACCTGCATCCTGTTAGATACAGGAGCACAATTTAAAGGCCATAAACATTCACGAGGATATAAACCTATCAAGTAAACGCCACCTCAAACTTGGCATCTCTAGTAGAGCCCAATAAAATTTGCTGACTGCGGGGTAGCTAATATTTAAAGCTGGTTATTGTCACAACAGACTTTAATGGTTTAGCATCTTCAATGCTTAATTGCCCTTTATTAGATCATTGCAGAATGAGATAATTGGACCAAGCACTTGAACTTCTGACTCTGTCCTATTTATTTGGTGGTGCACACAGATGGGGAATTTCACAAGTGCCTTTTAGGGCTGGCGCTCACAGAGCTCTGGGCAGCCTGGAGTTCACTGCCACTGTATTTACTCAGGGCGTGCTTGATTCATAAAAGCTGCATTTCTTAGAGTTTCTCACTTTCATTTTTTCTGCTTATAAGAGGTAAATTATACATTTCCTTTCCCCTTTCCTTCTGTCCTTTTGTTTCCAGTACAAGTCACTGTTATTAAAACACAATTCACTTCAGAGTCAGTTCTCTTGGGTTTATAGAAGTGCATATTTCATACTGAGCATAAAAGTCAAGGAAATTTATGTTATTCCTAAAGGAGAATGTGCTCGCTTTTGCAAAAACAAAATGTAAATTCTGGCTACCTTGGTTGTTGGGTTTGGGATAAAGGAATATTTACATAACTTCCCGCCTTCAAAGTGATGCAGATATGGGCTTGAAAAAAAATGTCTGCTGACAGGCACATCAGAGCCTGAAAAGTATTCACACCTTTGAAAACTGACGGGTACTAGCTGCTCTGGGGGTTCTTGATTGGTCACTGAGACACAGATCTAACTAAATGCACAATTTATCATGGTATGATTTATAATAGTGAGTTCTTAGCAACAATCTGAATGTCCAGCTGCCAGGAAATGGGTGAGTAAATGATATATTCACTCCATGAAATAGTGGCCTTTTCAAATTTGTTGAGCTCATATTTATTGAATGCCTACTGTGGATATCAGGGACAGTGTTAGGAGGTAGCTATGCAATGATGAGTGGGAAAATTATGCAGTTGTTAGCAATCACTGCTGCAAAGATGATGCTTTGGGGAAATCTTATAATACGAAGTCAAAACCCCCCAGAAATATTATTATCTCAATTTTGTTGAAAGCACACAAAACACTGGGAAGGTTGACTTATTTTTTGTTTTTATCTCTTTCTCCAAATATCTGTAAGGCACACATAAAACATCTCTAGTAGGGAAAAACAAGGAAGTTTTTTAAAAAGCATTTGATGTGTTCATTTGGAGGTTCCCCTGTTAGGAATTGTGTCTGTGTGCCGGAAGTCACTGCACCTTTGGACGTGACAGGAGAAGGTGCCGTCCACAGTAGAATAGCTGCTGGCCCCAGGGAGATGTTTTGTCACCGGGAAACATGCAGGGTGTTCATGCCTTCAGCTCATCCCAGTACCCGTCCTTCTTCCTCCAGAGCCTCATGGGAAACCACGACTTCTCCCTGCCCGTCCCTGTCAGCACACAGGTCTGCCGGCTGGTTTCCATAAGCAGTTGGTCAGAGCAAACAAAGGTCTTTCATCATCTGCTCCATGAACTCCCTTGGTGGCCGGGAACCCAGCTGCTGCTGTCTGAGGTAGCTTCGGTGTGTGGGTGAGTGTGTGTCTGTGTATGGGGGTGTGTGTGTGTATGAGAGGGGAAGAGCGAGAGCTAGCCCATGAAAGGGCTTTGTTTACAGTTTTTGCCTTTGACCTTATAAGATTACCTTGCAGTTTTTATTCCAGGATCCTGTGTATGGTAGACACTCAGTGAATAGAAAATGGATACTGTTTCCAAGTAATTTTGTGAAAGATTTTTATTTTTGCCTTAATGAGCTCTATCTGAATTAAATTTTCAGGTGCATTATGAACATTTACCCTTTATAGATGACCATAAACATTATGTTCCTTAATATATTGCAAGTTGCACGCATTAATGTGAGCTCCATATTTGCAGAGGCCTCTAGGAAGCTGTAACTGGTCCTCAGGTGAGTGAGACAGGCCTTCTGTGCAGTGGAGCTCGTCGACTCAGGACATATCAGTGGCAGGACACATGGGGGTTCTGGGACCCCAGGGGAGGTACCCAGGCAGGTGTTGGGGAGGGGATTGGCAGTGCATTTGAGGAAGGTTTCCTGGAGGAGGCCGTGTCTGAGCTGAGGCGTGAAAAATGGGTATATTAGTCTGTTCTCACACTGCTGCAAAGATACTACCCGAGACTGGGTAACTTATAAAGGAAAGAGGTTTAATTGACTCGTAGTTCTGCATGGCCGGGGAGGCCTCAGGAAACTTACAATCATGGCAGAAGCAGAAGGGGAAGCAGGCACATCTGACATGGCGGTAGGAGAGAGAGAGAGAGACAGAGGGAGAGCAGGGTTACTCCCACTTTCAAACCATCAGATCTCATGAAAACTCCCTCACTATCACCAGAACAGCATGGGGGAAACTAGGGGATACCCAAGCCATATCACTGGGTAGGAGTCGTCAAGCAGAGGGCAGAGACAGAAAGCAAGAGAGTAAGCTCCAGGCAGAGGGAACAAAGGAACATGGGGGAGAGGTTAGAAAGACTGGAGGGAGTGGAGTGTGGTCGAAGTGGGGCGTGGTCAGTGTCAGAGATGGGCTGGAAAAGGAGCAAGGCCTGGAGGCTTTGGACACATGACCCTCTGAGCTGTTGCCATGAGACCTGCTTCTGGGCCCTGATTCCGCAGTCTCTCTCCCATGGCCTGTCCTTTGGCCTCCAGGCACAGCTGGCTCCAGGGGAGACTGCACCCGCCAATCATTCTCTGCCACCTCCATCTCCTGCTTTGTGGTCACCAGCATCTGACAAGCATGCACCTGCTCCCTGTCTTCCCCTTCCACAGTAGGCACCATAAGAGCAGGACCTTCCATGTATTTCACCAGAAACATGGGCACATGGAAAGCAGTCATGAAATATTTG
Source organism: Theropithecus gelada (assembly GCF_003255815.1). Taxonomy (NCBI): domain Eukaryota; kingdom Metazoa; phylum Chordata; class Mammalia; order Primates; family Cercopithecidae; genus Theropithecus; species Theropithecus gelada. The sequence continues at coordinate 6,944,766 of NC_037672.1, forward strand.
CTGATTGGATGAATGGTCAGTGAATGAATGAATATGGATGAGCCGCAGAGCCACTTTGGTTCCCCTGGGGCCAGAGTTCAGGTTTCCTGTTTGTGTGGGAAACAGCTGGAAGGATGAGTGGTCATGCAGGCAGGGTGGGCCTGGGGGCAGCTTTTGAACTTACAGCCTGGTTTATTTCAACCACTTTATTGTGCTTGTCATTTGGCTTAGAAATATGGTCTGTGGGCCCGGGGACACAGGTCCTGTGCTGGGTCATCTGTCCTTTTAAAAAAAAATTGAGGCAAAATTCACATGACATAAAATTTACCATTTGAACCACTTTAAAGTGCACAGCGGAGTGGCTTTTAGCGCCTTCACAGTGTTGTGCAACCATCACCACTAATTTCAGAACATTTTCATCATCCTAAGAAGAAACACTGTCCCCTTTAGGCCCTTGAGGCAGTCCCTGTCTGTTCCTTCCCCACTCTGGGGTGACTGACATCCAGCAGCCCACCTTCCATCTCTGTGGGTCTGCCTGCTCTGGACACTTCGTGTGAACAGAATCATGCACCACGTGGCCTTCGTATCTGTTTCCTTCCACCTAGTGTCCCATTTTCAAGGTCAGTCCCCGCCGTAGCAGGTGACAGTGCGTCATTCCTTCTCATGGCCGAGTAATGTTCCCCTGGATAGATGAGCCACATGTAGGTTAGCCATTCATCAGCTGGTGAACATTTGGGTTGTCTCCATTTTCTGACTATTATGAGTGTTTAGGTCACAAGATTAATATGTGCTCATTATAAAAATCTAAACTTTATTGAAAGACACACTGGGCGAAAGGAAAATCCCCTGGAGCCCCTCCTTCCAGCTATCATGTCGTCTGCATGGATCTGTGTGTGACTCCACTTTCCCCATGGCAGACTCAGCTGCCGACGCCCGCAGGAGCCCCTCTCTGCCCACAGTCACAGCCTTCCCCGTGAGGCCTCAGGTTTCTCTGCATTGCTGAGATCTTGCCCTGGGTCTGCATCTCCTCCCAGCCCTCCCCAGTCCTTAAGACCCCCTTCTGAACTTACATCACCTAGTGAACTCTAGCTTAACCCCCCCTCCTAAGGGTGGGTCCTGGGCCTGGCTCAGTGCTTCCCCAATCCTGGCCCTCGCTCCCAAACCCTGGTCTAGGTGTCTGTCTCCCCTACCAGACCGTGGGCCCCCCAAGGCCAGGGCCATGCCTGGGCATTTCTGTGACCACAGGGTCATGCTCAGGCGGTGCTGGGTGGAAGCTCACATTGGTGGGAGAAGCAGGTTACCATAGAAACCCAGTGTTATGCTTGGTGAAAGGACAGGATCTGCCCATGGGACGCAGCCATCCTCCTCTCAGCATTTCCCGGGGCCAGGCTGGCTGCTTCTGCCAGCCCTTGTCCACTGGTAGCGTCCTCCCGACAGGGCGACCATCAGTCCCGAGGCCCTGTGGCCTTGTCTCAAGCTTATCTTCCAGTTCTCAGAACATACGGTCACCAGTTCCCACACAAGCTTCAGGGTTCCCCGTGCCTCCCTGCCTGGAATGGTCCTTTGCAAAGAGAGTCGGGGAGCCTGGGGCCTGGGAGTCCCCCAACAGCCCTCCCCGCTAGAGCTCACTCCCCACCACACCTCTTTGCTGCTTCAGGGGATGTGGCTCTCCCCTCACCGAGTGCCATATCCCTCCCCTCTGCCCATCTCAGAAGGCCCTCCATCAGCTGGTCCCAGCTCTTCCCCACTCAGTGAAGTCTGTCTCCACTCCTTTGCTGGCCTCTCCCTCCCCACCCGAGTGGCCAAGACCAACATCTTGGCAAACCCAAAGGCAGCTTCCTGGTCCTCCCCTACCTGGTACATGGCCACTGCTGAGAACCTCCTGCCCCACCCCCCAAACCTCTCCCACTCCCCTTCCTGGTCAGGGAATTCCCAGGCTTCCTCCCGAGCTGTGCACCTGCCATCCGAGTGCTCCTTCCCAGGGCTCCACCCTTGCCCTGGCACGTGGCGCCCCCTGGGACCTCCCTGCTGAGCTCCAGACCTTCTGACCTGCTGTTCTGTAGTAATGCACCTTCCTGTTCCCACCCGGATGTTCCATGGGCAACTGAAAGTCAGAGCTGCAGCTGGACTTGGCATCTTCATCCATAAAGCCGCTTCGTATTGTGCAAGTGGATACCCCTCTCCCCACATCCACGCGGAACTTAATCTCGGTCCCCAGCCCAGGAGCCCCTCCTCCTTCCTCCCCGAGAGAGGCAGCTGGCCACTCTGATGGAAGAAGACCTGGCCTGCTGCTCCAGGCCTGCCCTGAGTCCTCAGCACTTACAGCCCTGCAGCCAGGTACTGGGGCTTCTCAGCGGCTCATGCTCGGGGCCAGGCCAGGAGGGTTCTCTATCCCTGCTCAGCCTCCAACAAATGCACTCATTTGGCCTTTCCTGCTCTCTGCTCCTGCTGGCCGTGGGTGTGGGGCAGGCTGGGAATGTGCTGTGCCTGTCCCAGTTCTCCCTAAGGTAGGCCTCCAGGGCTGGATATGGGGAGGGTCCAGGAGCCCCCACTTTTGGCCTCGAGCCTAAGCCATCAGCTCCTGGAGTTTAATCAGAAAGTGATGAGTTTGGTTTCCATTTGACTCTTGGCTCTTGTATTAGTCAGGGTTCTCTAAAGGGACAGAACTAATAGGATAGACACATATATGAAAGGGAGTTTATTAAGGAGTATTGACACACATGATTAGGAGGTGAAGACCCACAATAGGCCGTCTACAAACTGAGGAGCCAGGAAGCCAGTCCAAGTCCCAAAACTTCAAAAGCAGGGAGGCCGACAGTGCAGACTTCAATCTGTGGCCCAAGGCCTGAGAGCCCCTGGCAAACACTGGTGTAGGTCCAAGAGTCCAAAAGCTGAAGAATTTGGAGTTTGGTGTCTGAGAGCAGGAAGCATCCAGCATGGGAGGAAGATGAAGGCCGGAAGACTCAGCCAGTCTGCTCTTCTACCTTCTCCTGCCTGCTTTATTCTAGCAGCACTGGCCGCTGACTAGATGGTGCCCACCCAGATAGAGGGTGGGCCTGCCTTTCCCAGCCCACTGACTCAACTGTTTACCTCCTGTGGCAGCACCCTCACAGACACACCCAGGAGAAATACTTTGCATCCTTCAACCCAATCAAGTTGACTCTCAATATTAACCATCACAGCTCTCAATGTGTGTGGCCTAAGTCTGCAGGTTGGAGCCATTGGGAGGAAGATTGGTGGGAGGGGGCGGGTTAGGAGTGACCACACAGCGTCATATATTCCCTACTCATGGATCATGCCTGGTACCAGGCCAGCCTTCTCCCCCCAACACCCACTCCCTACCCCTCACGCAGCCCTGTGGGTTCTGCCTCCTTTCTATCATTCTCTCCATCTGCTTGCACCTGTGCTGGTGGGGTGGGGTCCAGGCACTAATGCTCACCTGTCCCCAGCTGCCCCTGCCACAGAAGCCTCCTCCCTGAGTCTGTCTACCTACTCTGCATCCCCCTTCCCCTTGTTAGCAATGAACACAATTAGTAGCACACGTGAGGTACCAGGCTCTGCACTTGGCCCAGAGTTCACACTCAGGGCTCATTGCTGCCATTGTTTCTGTCCTCGTTCCTGTTGTTATTACTGGACTTGGAGTCAGAAGCAGGTTCGAATCCCAACTCCATCATCCTTTAGCTGCAGTCCTTGGGCCACATTTGTAACCTCCCTGAATATCAGTTTCTCATCTGTAAAACAGGAATTATAATCGTTCCCTTGCATTGTTGCTGAGATGATTAAGTTAATTACACGTGCAAAATGTCAGGTGCCTTTCCCTCCTGGAACAGGTAAAATCGCGTCTACTCCAGGAAGGTTCATTCTGAGTCCCTCCTTAGAGTTTCTGTGGGCTCCCAGGGAGGTAATGGGTGAAAAGTGGTTTGTGAATGCTGAAGTGCTGTAAAAACGTTCAGAATGATGATTACTAATTACAGTCTAGGGCAGCTGGGAGAGAAGCTGGGGTGAGGTGAAGGTCTAGGCTCCTGCCTTTCAAAGGCCTCTCAGAGCCATAGGGCAGGGTTGGGAGGAGACAGAGCAGATGAGGAGACCATGAGTTGTGTGTTACTTGGAGCCAGGAGGTTGGAGTCCAGCAAATTCCCTGGGTCCTTTCCCACTCTGGAGTCTGACATCCATCTGCCCATTTGATGAGCATGCCACGAGGGCCACTCCAGGCTAGGCACTGCCGTGGATGCAGGAGCTGGAGGGGACAGGAGGACAACCCTTCTCCTGCCCTCATGGTGCTTACTGTCTACAGGTGAGATGGTTAGATAGGCAGTTTACAAGCAAGGCACACTCCCCGCAGACTTCTTCTGCAGAGTCGCCCATTGCATGCCATGCCTGCCCCTTTCTGTGGAAATAAGGACTCTGTCTTATTTCCTGGCATAGCCCCAACACCTGATGTAGGGCCTGGCACCTAGAAGGTGTTTGCTAAGTAAGTGTCGGATTGGACCAACTCAGTGAAAGCTGACTTCTGTGCGGTAGAGGACCAGGCATGTGTTACCCGACCCGCAACGTTATTTGTTTTTCATTGTGTAGGAAACACGGAGTTAAGGTTTGCATCTTTTCAGGCAGTTGTTTTGAAAGACACAAGTCCTGGGGTTCTGAGGAGATGGGAGGGCCCATCCTCTGTCCCCCTCCATCACTGTCACGTGCACTGCAGCGGGCCCTGGCCGGCCGCTCTGGGATTAGCTTTCCCTGCATGCGGCCCCTGTGCTCTGGGTTCTGACAGCCTCCACCCTGCAGGCTTGTCTTCCAGCCACTGGGATCTGAGCTGGGGCAGCCACCCTGGGATCTCTCAAGTGTGTATTTCCTCTGGGCTCTCATCACTCTCCTGCTTGACCAGAAACCAGCATGCTGGAGGCAGAGCGGGGGCTGCTGTTTCTAGTTACTAGGTTCCTTCGGGGGCTTTTTTCCAAATGGGGTCAGAGAGCCACTCTGCTGCCTTTCGTGCCTGACGCAGTAGCTGAGCCTTCTCTGCCTTCACAGGCAGCCCTCTGGCCACACCCTTATCACAGCTTTCCCTGGCCCCGTTTCCTCACCTCCCAGCACCGGCCGTCAGACTGCTCTTTCTTTAGAAAGGCAGCACTTTTTATATCACTCCTGTGTGCAAAAATACTTCTTATATCCGCCCCCTCTTATCTGCAGGGTAAAATCCAAACTCTCTACCTTGGCATGGAAGCTTTCCACCCTCTTGAGTGTCCCCTCCTCCTCTCTCCAGCTCTGCCTGCCAACTTACCCACCCGGTGGTACCTCCCGAAACACAGTCAGCATCTCCTCACCCCCCAGCCTCCCTGGAAGCTTTCCCCACGTCGAAGCCCTCCTGCTTTTTGATGCTGGCAGGGTCCGTCAGCTGGAAGCCAACTCTAACTTTGCATTCTGTTACTTTATCTGCACTGTCTCACGGCATTCATCCTTTCCCCCGTATGTGCACAGAACATGTGCCACCATCTACATACGCAGACACGCATGTGTGTATATATATCCCGGACGCCATTTGTCCCAGGGCCTCAGGCTCCTCCCCCAGCCCACCACCCAACTGGGAGGCGGCTCTTGGCTTCTTTCTGAGTTCCTGAACAGAATCCACTTGCATGGAAGGACTGAGCAATGCAGATTTACTGAGGAGTCTGTCAGGGAGCCCAGGAGGATGACACGTCGTCAAGCCTGTGACAGGCAACCGAACATTCCCGCCAGACACCTCTCATCCCCTGGGATCCTCCCTCAGCGTGGAAGGGTCCAGCAATGGATGGGGAGCTGGAACTGCTCCTGGGACGTTGCCTGGCTCTTCCTGGACCAGCTGCTTGCTCAGGTGTCAAGGTCTCAGGTCACTCAGATAAGCCACATCCCAGAGAAATGCTGGCTGTGGTCAGAGTTTTTCAGCGTGCGGGTGACTGTCCACTGCTCCTGCCACTCCTGGAAGCACCTTACAACCCGAGGCTTCCCATGGGCTCAGCCATTTTGCCCTGACCAGTGAGACCAAAATCTAGGACCCCTTGGAGCTCACAGCACAGCTTTGCAGTGAGCACAGAATTGTTTGCGTTTGCTGTACCATCATGGTACTTGTGATTGGAAAACCAAATGCAATATTTGGTCAGGTGCTGTAGCTCATGCCTGTAATCCCAGCACTTTGGGAGGCCAAGATGGGTGGATCACCTGAGGTGAGGAGTTTAAGACCAGCCTGGCCAGACAGTGAAACCCCATCTCTACTGAAAATACAAAAATTAGCCAGGCACGGTGGCACATACCTGTAGTCCCAGCTGCTTGGGGGGGTGAGGCAGGAAAACAGCTTGAACTTGGGACGTGAAGGTTGCAGTGAGCCAAAATTGCACCACTGCACTCCAGCCTGGGTGACAGAGCAAGACTCCATCTCAAAAAAAAAAAAAAAAAAAAGCAATATTTATTCTCTCCCTTCATCCTCCACGCGGAGATGATCATCACAGCCAGCATGGAGTAGGTACCTGCCATGTTTCAGGCTCTGTTATAGGCACCAGGCACACCTCAACCCACTTCATCATCACAACCAACTCCAAAGTAGACATGACTGTCATACCCTCCTCACAGATGTAAAAACAGATCTCACAGCTAGTGAGTGGCAGAGGTGGGATTTGAACCTGGCAGTCTCGTTCCAGAGCCTGAGCTCCCAATTTCTATGCAACAAACACTAATGCACATAGAGTCATCCTCGGTATCGGCCGGGCGCGGTGGCTCAAGCCTATAATCCCAGCACTTTGGGAGGCCGAGACGGGCGGATCACGAGGTCAGGAGATCGAGACCATCCTGGCTAACACGGTGAAACCCTGCCTCTATTAAGAAATACAAAAAAAAAAAAAAAAAAAAACACTAGCCGGGCGAGGTGGCGGGCGCCTGTAGTCCCAGCTACTCGGGAGGCTGAGGCCGGAGAATGGCGTGAACCCGGGAGGCGGAGCTTGCAGTGAGCTGAGATCCGGCCACTGCACTCCAGCCTGGGCGACAGAGCAAGACTCCATCTCAAAAAAAAAAAAAAAAAGAGTCATCCTCGGTATCCATGCAGCATTGTTTCCAGGACCTTCTAAGGAGACCCGCATCCGAGGATGCTCAAGTCCTTGATAGGAAATGGCACGGCATTTGCATATAACCTACACGCTGTGTGCTGTAAATCATCTCTATTACTTAAAATACTTATAATTACTGTAATACCTAATACAATGTAAATGCTCTGTAAATAGTTGTCATACTGTGTGGTTGAGGGAATAATGACAAGAAAAGTCTGTGCATGTTGAACACAGACTAAGTTTTCTTTGAATATTTTCAATCCCTGGCTGGTTGAATCCATGGATGTGGAACCCATGGATACGGAGGGCCACCTGTGCCCGAAGAAACCACTATTTCAGAGTTGATTCTGGTGAAGCGTCTTCCCCCATGGGCTTTGTGGGAGCTCAGCGAGAAAGCGTTTTCTTGTCTGCCGTGGCAGCGGTTTCAGCTGGTGTGGTCCCTCCAGGGCCCAGTAGGCACCGACTCTTGTTTGCAGCAGCCAGCCCTGCAAAGGCCGGACTGCTCATTGTCTCAGCGTGGCATTTGCTGACCCAGGGTTAATGCCTTGGGGTCAGGGTGGTTGCGTTGGAAGGCAGATTCTGGAGACAGCAGCTGTCCTCCCCACCCATGCTTCTGCTGGTAGCTGCTCAGGGAGACCTTCCTGGGAGATGTCCTCGACATGGCCTCCTGCAGGGTCTCTGTGGGGCTGCTGAGGCATGAGGCAGGTGAGTCCCATTTAGGAAAGGGTGTGCCCCCCACCCACACCTGCCACTGCCTCTGTCCACTGCCTACAGGGAGTGAATGGAAGACGATCTGATGTGTCACCTGGAAGGGGATACACACTCCAAGCCAGTTCATCCAGACTTCTAGAACCTTCCTGAGCTGTGGTAGCCATGGAAACCGGGCACTGGATCTGCCAACTCTCAAGCCTGGGGCTTCCTCTGAACTGGAAACAGGCCCCTGAGTACATCCAGCTCCGGAAATGGTACAGCCAGGGGCCCTGAATGACAGAAGAGTCCTGCGATCCAACGTTGCCCCCCAACTCCAGCATCCCCCGCTGCCACTCACTAGCAATGTCCCACCTGGGAAAGAGGGAGCCATGTCTGTCCCAACCAGAAGCCATGGCAGCAAGCTCTCTTGAGAAGCACCGAGACTTGAGCAAGCCCTTTGACTCCTCCAGGTCTCAGTTTCCCCATCTGTGCAGGGGAATGCATTCTGGACTGGTGATTCTCAGCCCTGGCTGCACATTAGAATCACCTGGGAGGGATGTGCTTTAAAAGATAGCAATGCTGGGGTCCCCCACCAGGAGACTCCATTCATTTGGTCTGGAATGGTCCAGGGATGGACACTTTTGGCAGCTCCCCAGTGGTTCTGGCATGCTTCCAGGCTGAGAAGCACTGGCTGGGTGACCTCTGCAGTGGGGCCCACTTGCAAGGGATGTACAGTAGTTAAATAAAGAAGGGCTGAGAGAGGTCGTCATTTTCCTTAGTGTGCCTTTGGGATGCTTGGATGCAGCAAAAATTCGATTTACAAGCCCCAGCTAAGATGTGATTTGCTCTCTCATTTCCCTTCGAGCTTCCTTCTGAAAATCACAAGGTGAGCCCAGACCAGGCACAGCCCTGAGCTCCACGCCTCTCTGGGCTGCAGCCACTGTGGCTGGACCCGGACCAGGAGCCCAGTTCATGACTAATGAATGAGCCCACTTAAGCCACTTAACTGTGGGAGGACATTGGGTTGTTTTTATTTCCAAAGGTGATGGTGTGAGCCAGTTAGGAATGTGGTTCTGAAGTGAAGTTATCCAGGTTTGAATTCCAGCAACACTGCTCTCTATGATAGATGCATAGCCTTGAGCGAGGCCCTCCCACTCTGTGAGTCCATTTCCCCATCTGTGAAATGGGAGGTGAGGTGTGATTTGTGCTACCTGGATTTGAACTGGCTAAATGTTCTTTCTGCTGTGTGATAACTGAAGCTCACCATCCCTGCTGCGGTGAGAGGTGCTTGTACGATATGACCTCGCCTCCTCTTTTGTTTCTTGTGGTTGAGTTTTGAGTTTTGGGGGGCCTACTGTTTCTGAGGGCTTCTTCCCGGAGCTTCCTGACAGCAGAAGTGACAGCACAGTTGCTTTATCCAATGTTGCCCTTTGATTACCTGCTTCACCCTCGGGGCCCTAGAACCATTTTTCTTAGTCGTCATTTGTGTCGGGCCAGTCCTCGCCTCTCTGATGAATGACCAGCCGCATCTCATTGCATTGTGTGCCAATTGCATGTCACCTCTCGCCTGGGCCCCTGCTTGGCCTGGGATGATTTATGGAAGTCGAAGGCAGGATGACTCCTAATGACGTGTGCAAACCAGGACCCAGGGTGGGCTCAGCTGAAACGCTGGAGTGCTCTGTAATTAAATGCCTTCTGGGGTTGGGTGTGTGCTTTCAAGGCTCAAGAAAGAAACGTATTATAGCTTTCAGTAGAAATACAGAAATTCGCTGGGCACAGTGGCTCATGCCTGCACTTTGGGAGGCCAAGGTGGGCAGATCATGAGGTCAAGAGATCGAGACCATCCTGGCCAACATGGTGAAAGCCCGTCTCTACTAAAAATACAAAAATTAGCTGGATATTGTGGTGCGTGCCTGTAGTCCCAGCTACTCAGGAGGCTGAGGCAGGAGAATTGCTTGAACCCGGGAGGCAGAGGTTGCAATGAGCTGAGATCATGCCATTGCACTCCAGCCTAGCGACAGAGCAAGAATCCATCTCAAAAAGAAAAAGAAAAAAAGAAAAGAAATACAGGAATTGAAACCTCTAACTCTCCTGCATCAATGGCTTGAGGTTGTTATTCTTTTTAAGCAGGATCCATATATTTTTCAGTTATACTTTCCTGTATATTATGGTTCACAAGCACATTTTATTTTAAAGATTTAAAATGTCTAGCTTTTGCAGCCCCAGGCTGGCTGAGCAGGACTGTGTGAATGAGCCCACCTTCTCAGATTTTGGATAAGTTATTCAATGTCTCTTGAGCCTCAGTTTCCTCATCTATAACATGGAGATAAGGATACTGTATTCATACAAATTGAGAATTACATCAAAACACGTGGGGGCATCTGGTAGCACAGACATGATGTAGGTGACCTGGAAATCTTGGGTCCACTTTCCTTTGGCCAAATCTTTACTTAGGTTTGGCTAATTAGGTGTCAAACCAGGGAAAATTCCAACTTCTAGGGAAAGGCAGCCCTGGATTTCCACCGTCCTCAGTCCACATAGTGATGCCTTTGGGGCCTGATGGCACTGTCCCCAACCTGCCTCTGCTCTCAGCTGCAGTGCCTTGTTGCTGGCAATCTCAGACTCTCTTTGTGCCCACCTCAAGCAGAGGCTCCTGTCCTCTAAGCAGAGGATCTGCAAGGCCTTCTGTGCACTCCACAGAAGCGCTTTCAGGGCCGTGACCCTATTTCTTGCAGGAGTGACCTCAATACCCATCTGGATATTGTCTTCTCCGCCCTCCCTGTCTCACCTCCCTGCTCCCTCACTGCTGCTTCTGGGATCTCCTCCCATATAAACCACCTACACCCCGTCTGGGTCTCAGGCTCCGCTTTTGAGGGCGCCCAATCCAAGACAGGCAGCTTTTAGGAACTTGCAGGGTAATACCTTTGCCCTTGGGTGAGTCACCCTGCCCTGAAGGCAACCTGGTTCTCCTTTGTGTCCTGCGGAAGAAAGGAGGGTGCTGCGATGTGAGGCAGAATAACCCAGTGCCTGGGGTCTGAGCTCTGGGGGCAGGTCCTGGCTCCCAGCCTTCTTCTCTGTGGTGGGCGGGGACCCAAGGCCATCTGTTCTGCGCGGTTAAGCCCCACCCCTCTCCTAGTTGATTGGTCAACAGCCAGACACCAAATCCAGGCAAGGCGATGGGAATTCTTCACTCTGAAACTATGATTCTCTCTGCATGGGCCCCCCAGAGTAACCGGGAGCTGTTGGTGCGTCTGTTCCCTGTCCAGTGAGGGAAGCCAGGGCAGAATAAGAAAGGAGAAGTCACAGCCCACGGGAATCAGGAAGGTGGTAGGGCTTCTTGGCAGTGCTTGGGTCCCTGGTCACGGCTGTGTGGAGCCGAGCTCCGCCCCTGTGCTAGCTGCACACCCATCCCTTGTTACAGGACTAGCCTCGCCTTCCTGTGCCATTTTTGCCTAGGCAACTTCAGTTTGGTTCCTTTCACAAGTAGCCAAATTGCGCATGCAGATACGAAACCTGGTCTGTCTCAGTGAAACCTATGATTCTGGGTAGCCAACTTGCACGTGCAAATATGAAACCTGGTCCATCTCAGTGAAACCTGTGGTTCTAGGTAGCCAAATTGCGCATGCAGATACGCAACCTGGTCTATCTCAGTGAAATCTGTGGTTCTAGGTACAGTGTACTTCCCAGCAGGTAAGTACAGCCTAAAAGGATCACTCAGGAAAAAAAGGAGAGGGAAGTAACCTGGATTGAGCTTCTAGAATGTTCCAGGCACTGAACTTACCTCCTGTGAGGGAAGAGTGAGTCAAGCAGGAGTCACTTAGCTGCAAGAAACAGGACACATCCTATTGAAACTAGCATGTGTTTATTACCTACTTATCAGGGAGACCGAAGAGCATGGCATCAGGGGTGGTTTGGTAGCTTGGTGATGCCACCAACCACTCAGCTGCTTTCCATCCTTCAGAACCACTGTCTTCAGTTTGCTAGCCTTTCTTCCTGGTGGTCATTGCCTCGTGTCATAATGTGGCTGCTGTGGCTTCAGTCTTCACAACGATGTTCCAAGAAGAAAGGAAAAGGCAAACCTCCAGCATACATTGGTGAGGTATGCCCACAAATGTGTCCCATGGTCATTCCTACCTGAAAGCCAAGATCCCTTTTTTCAAGCTCTAGTCTAGGAGAAGACAAAGGAAAAAGGAACTGGGAGTAGCTGTGGGTTGGCCAACGAACCACGTCTTTCCCCAGTAGCATGTGCGCACATAATGGTATCAAGAACAAACTGTGTCTGAGAATGGCAGGAACTGGATATGATCAAACCTTACAGTGTGTGGACAAAATGATGGGAAATGGTGATGTTGACAGGCAAGATGAAGGGGAGCCTGCCATGGCCCTGGGGACCACTGAGGCTCTTAAGGCAGGTGGACCCAAGAAGTAGATATTTCAGGACTACATTTACAGTCTAGAAAGATCCCTCTGGCTGTCCTGGAGGGTGTTTAGGAGGAGAGTTGAACTGGAAGCAGGGCAGAGACATTTGCAGTGCCTGTCCTGTGTATTGAAGATAATATTTTTAGGTGTAGAATTTAGAGTAACTACTTTCTAAGCTACTTATTGGATCAAGGAAGTGACCGGACAGACAATCGAGATTAAACTAAAACTCATTAGAAATACAGGAGAATTTATCCTACTGGGGAAATAGACTATGAGATGGCACCTTCATTTGATTTTTGATTTGATGGAAAGGGCTTTTATTTGCATTTCTGCGTGCATAAGCAAATTCCAGGCTACATTAAGTTACTGACTCAGCCTTGTAAAACAAGCTCAAGGTTATTATGTCCAAGTGAGATCAAGTACAAATAACTTTAATGCTATAGAATAGGACATTATACCCTCTAAGTATTTCTAACAAATAAAAAATGAGAAGCACCATTGCACACTTTTCTTCAGATAGATCTGCTGGCTTTGTAAGAGAGGACACGGTATACTTATATAGGTGTTACAAATTCAAACTGTGATAATCAATTTTAAGTGATGTATGCTTATTACAGAAAAACTAGAAAACAGAGAAAAGCAGTTAAGAAGAAAACATTAAAACCCATAAAAGGCCTGGCGCGGTGGCTCATGCCTGTAATCCCAGCACTTTGGGAGGCCGAGGCGGGCAGATCACAAGGTCAGGAGATCGAGACCATCCTGGCTAACACGGTGAAACCCCGTCTCTACTAAAAATACCAAAAATTAGCCGGGCATGGTGGCGGGTGCCTGTAGTCCCAGCTACTCGGGAGTTTGAGGCAGGAGAATGGCGTGAACCTGGGAGGTGGAGCTTGCAGTGAGCCGAGATTGCACCACTGTACTCCAGCCTGGTCGACACGAGACTCCTCAAAAAGCAAAACAAAAACAAAAACAAAACCCATAAAAACAAAATCACTATTAACCTCTTGGCTCATATTCTTTTTTATCCCTGTGGGTAAGTTTCCATACAATATCATAATTATAGTCAGTATACAATTTTATCTACTTTTTCATCTAGTCTTGTAGGCATTTTTTCATGCTAACATTGTCTTCATAAACTTTACTTCTCATGATTACATAGCATGAACCTTTCTCAACCCTTGTTATTGAACATTTGGGCTGCTGTTTTGTTTTGTTTTTTTTGTTGTTTTTTTTTTTGCTATAATAAATAATGAGATGATTATCATTGTCTATAAATCTTTGTCTTCATAGAAGATTATTTATTGGAGATTGATTTATTGACTATTCAGAAATTGAATTATTTTCTCAAAGGGAATAAACATTTTTAAAGCTGTTGATACCTATTGTTGGTTCAGAAATTCAAACTTGTGATAAAAGTTAAATCAAAAGCAGACAATGCAGCGAGAAGGCCCCGCTTTCTGTATTCTTTCCCTTGGCAGCCTGGAGGTTTGGTCCCAACATCTCTGGACGATTTATTGCCTTATTTCCAAATAGGATCAATACACCCAGGAGCCTTAGTGTAATGAGATTCAAAGGGACCCCGACTCCTGAACGAATCCATCAATTGGACCAGAATGTTAAGAACAGCGAAAGTGAAAATGGCCCTAATGAATCTTGATATTGAAACAAAGATTAGGGCATTTTGAGAAGAAAGCATTTTATCTCATCTATATTTTCCATACCCCGTGTGATTAGGAAGCTCGTGGAAATTGAACAGTTTCTTCTGTTTCATAGTATATGCTGTTTCTACACACTAGAGCTTGCTCTGACCCCCACTACCCTCACTCAAAATGTATTCCCAAAATAGTCATTGCCTGCCTGCCATTCCCCAGGCATTGTGCAGAGCGCTAGAGATATGGCCTCCTTCTTATTAAGGAGCTATGGTCTGGTGTTTTCAGTAGTTTCCCAGGATCAGATGGCAGCTCTGCCATTGCTAAGGCCTCTGAGTATCTCCTTCTTTACACCAGCCCTATGAGGGAGGCATTGTCATCCTCATTTTACAGATGGGAAAACTGAGGAAGAAAGAGGTTAAGTGACTTGCCCAAGGCCACACAGGTAGTCGGTTCTGAAGCTGGTTATATGAATAAAGTTTTATTTTCTATAGTTTGTGATGTTTTGCCATCTTGGTGCCTTGTTGGCCAGAGAGATATGGCCCCTGCCAGGGCTGACTAATTTCTAGTGATGGAAATGACTCCCCTGTGAGTATGCCTTTCATATGCAAGTCAGACAATCCAGAGCCTGGCAGGTTTCCAGCCTCCTCCTTTATCTAACACACGAAGCCAACATTTCCCCTGCCCCATGTCATCCCAGGTATCAAACAACTAGAGAACATGCAAAAATATAACCCAGAGCATGCAACAATTTTAAAACTCTCCAGTCCTTGGCATGCTCAGTCTTGCCTTCCCTGCCTCACTCATTTCTTCCCGCAGAACCCACAATAAAGGCTCTGGGCCAGGCTCTCTCCGCACTCCTTCGCCTCCTGCTTCCCTCTGTGGCCCTGCATGACGTGGCATGCCCCTTCCTCTAGGGAACTGTGAGTAATAAACTCTTCTTTCAAACACAGTTGTCTCTAAGTCTGTCACATTACCATACCTGATTAAAACAAAATCCTGGGTGCATTTTAGAACACTGGTGCACTCTTTTACCATCATGCCTCTTTTATAAGGGCAGATATATTTCCTGGAAAGTAATTTGGTGGAAACACTGCTGAAAATGCTTTGTACACTGATCCCAGCTCATTTTCCTCATAAAGGCCTATCTACTGCAGTTATAAAAATGTTTTGCTCATTCCAGTTATTTCCTATTACATTTGCAAAATTGGTATCCTGCTCTCATTCATTCCTGCATCCATTCATTCATTCATTTTTACATGTATGTCTTCCCCAAATACACACACACACACACACACACACACCCATACACACACACACATACACACACACAGTGGAGTGCTGGACTGGAGCTGGCTCTTCCTGGCTTTTGAGAGCCAACTGCATCCATCTCTTACCAACATATCAGTGGCTTAAAATCAGCCATAGTGGGAGTGTTTATACCACAGAAATTAAAAAATGCCAAAAATCAGGTCTCTGTGTGTGTATGTGTGCACGTGTGTGTGTGAGAGACAGAGATGGAGTCTCACTCCGTTGTCAGGCTGGAGTGCAGTGGCGTGATCTCAGCTCACTGCAACCTCAGCTTCCCAGGTTCAAGCGATTTTCCTACCTCAGCCTCCCGAGTAGCTGGGACTACAGGCACACACCACCTCCCCAGCTAATTTTTCTATTTTTAGTAGAGATGGGGTTTCACCATGTTGACCAGAATGGTCTCGATCTCTTGACCTTGTGATCCACCCGCCTCAGCCACCCAAAGTGTTGGGATTATAGGCGTGAGTCACCGCACCCAGCATTTTGTTTGTTTTGTTTTTGATTTTGTTTTTTGTTTTGAGAGCCAGTTGTTAAACATTTGCTAGCTCACCACTGTGGTTCTCCATTTCTGTTCCCCACCAGGACCTGAGGGCAATAAGTTTCCTCTTCGTCTTTTCACCTGGGGCAGGCAAAATGGATCCTGCCACCTTGAGCAGTGAAGCAGGCCAAGCTGGGCCTTTCTGCATGTTTTCTCATTCTGAGGGACCTGTAGGCAGCCAGGGAACGAGGCTCACCTATCTGAATAGACCCTTCTCTGTAAAGGGATCCCTTGCTGGGGTTTTAAGTGGCATGTGAGGCATTCCCTCCCTGGCTTCACACACATTCTGGCAAGTCTCGTTGTAACTTCATTCATGAATGAATTCCCCAATAGTTAGAGTTGTCCAGGAAACAGGCTTCCCTGGCACAGCTGGTGGGCTCCTCATCAGAGGACACATCCATGTTTGGGCAACCATCCACCACAGATACTTGATGTGGGGGTTCTGGGTTTGAGAAGGACCAGAAAACCCCACAAGTTCAGAAGGCATAGAAAAGGAAGAAGCCCATTGGCTCTGATGAAATATCTGTTAGACAAACAGGGACATGGTGCTACTTTCAAATTCAATAGAGAGGCATCCCCCCCGACCCCAGTGACCAAAAAAAAAAAAAAAAAAAAAAAAATAGAGCACCTGAGGGCAGGGACTTTATCTTATTTCCCTTCAAACACCAAAAAAGCTTCTTGCCCAGGGCTACACACATAGAAGATTCTTGAAGAATGCTGGCAGGGGGTGAGGTAGAGAGGTTATTGGTTGAGGAATTGGGGAGGCCACTCTAAGCTCAGCCATGATCGAGCTGGGTGATTATTGTGGGGTCATTTTCTCTTTGAAAATCTCTTCCCTCAACTGATTATACAAGGACACGCTCTAGATAATTCCTTAGGAATAACTAGTGTGTTAATTAAAAACACCATTCACACCAATTCTGTTTATAGCATAGTGTGGATCATAAACACAAACATTACTTAAAATATAAAAATTAGTGACCAGATGGAACAGATTGACGAGATTCTTAAATTCTGAAGGTTTTTGAAAGGCTTAAATTTTATATTTCATTCCCTGTGAGAAATGCTAACTATCCCCTGAGGAAGTATGTTGGAACCAGGTTGCGTTCAGTAAAAATCACATTAAGTTGAACTGGGTTTAACCTGTCCTTGCTCAGCACCTGCTCTGTTCACATTTTCTCATGAACAGTTTCTCTTGGGGTTGTTTTATGTATGTTTCTCTGTGTCTTGCTCAAGAGCATGGGTCCTGAAGTCTGACAGATTTTGTTTAAAATCCCAGCTCCATTAATATTGCTAAAATTATGATACTACCCAAAGTGATCTACAGATTCAATGCAGTCCCTATCAAAATACCAATGCCATTCTTTACAGAAATAGAAAAAAATTCTAGAATTCACATGGAACCACAAAAGACCTCAAATAGCCAACATAATCTTGAGGGGGAACAAAACGCTGGGGACTCTACACTCCCAGACTTCAAAATATACAACAAAACCATAGTAACCAAAACAGTATGTACTGGTACAAAAAGAGACATATAGATCAGTGGAACAGAATAGAGAACACAGAGACAGATCCACATATCTATAGCCAACTGATTTTCAACAGAGGTGCCAAGAAAATACACTGGGGAAAGAACAATCTCTTCAATAAATGGTGATAGGGAAACTGGATATTCACATGCAGAAGATTGAAACTAGACCCCTATTTCTCACCACTTATAAAAATCAACAGTGGATTAAAGACTTAAATGTAAGACCAAAATGGTGAAACTACTGGAAGAAAATATAGGAGAAATGCTTCAGGACATTGGTCTGAGCAAAGATTTTATAGATAAGGCTTTAAAAGTGTAAGCAACAAAAGCAAAAATATGCAATTGTGATTATATCAAACTAAAAAGTTTCTGCACAGCAAAGGAAACAACCAACAGAGTAAAGAGACAATCTATAGAATGACAGAAAATATTTGCAAACTATACATCCAACAAGACATTAATATATAGAATGTACAAGGAACTCAAACAATTTAACAACAGAAAAGCAAACAATCTTGATTTTAAAATGGGCAAAAGATCTGGTTGCAGTCAGCAGCTAGATGATTTATTTCCCTCTGGGCACCTAACCCTGCTTTTGGTGGTCAAGGCCAGTGTGCTCAGCCTACAAGGAGGTCATGTGGCCCCTGCATGACGTTGAAGGGTTTGAATTTCAAGAGACGAACTCGAAGACGGAGGCAGGGTTAGACATGACAGGATATTCTGTAAGTCTTGCTAAGTATGGCTGCATCCTAAAAACAGAGAAAGACATGTAGTAGTTTGAAGCAATGGGATGATGTCATCAGCTTCCCAGGAATTCTGACTGCTGTGTAGAGTGGATTGTGTGGGGACAGCCTGAAGCAGGGAGCCTGGTTAGGAAACTCCCTGTGGTCCAGCTAAGAAGCAGTCATGGGCTGGGCTGGGAGAATGGCCATTCAGGGGAGTGAGTGACAGAGCAGGTAATCCCCATTCTATACTTTCCAGGCATTTTAAATCTGTGAAGTAGGTCAGGCTGGTTCTTCTTTGGTTTACAGATCACAGTGAGAGAAAGGGCAATGACAAAATGGTCCCAAAATATGATATCCTCACTGAAGGCTGCATGACCTTGGGAGTTAGGTGAATGGTGTCAAGGACAGTTGCATATGTATTGGTCTCTCCTATCGGATGGTGATCTCTCATTGAGGAGCTTTTGTCTTCACAAAGGTCTGGAACTAAGTAGGTCATGGACTGGTGTCCCCATTTTTGCCCTCATTTTCTGATACCCCAGGGCTTTCCCCCTCCCATCGCATGGTCGTCTCCCTGCCTGGAGTCTCTGCCATTGTCTGCTTCACACATTTGCTTCCTCCACTGGACTCTGAAGGGAGGCTATAGCCTAGTCGCTCCCAACTCCCCAGGGCGTGTGAATGCCTGCTATGGTTTTATAGAATCGTCACATCACAGAGCCCACTGGTTAAAGTCAGGGGTCCTCTCTGATATCCCCACAGGTGCAGTGCAGTGCAGTGAGCTTCCTGCAGGTACCCTGTCATAAAGTCTCAGTCAGCTCTCTCAAGTGGATCCTTCATCTGACTCTCTTTAGCACACTGTTACTTCTGTTAACCCAGCATTTCCTTCTGTTCTGGCATTATACTTGCTTGCTTGTCTGTTTTACTCACTCAGATATGAGGCCCTTGAGGACACATGTGTCTGGGTTTTATTCATCTCAACATTCTCCATAGCCTTGAACACAGTGCCTGGCATATAGTAGGTACCTGAAAATGAGCAAATAGATGAGTGAATGAATAAACAAGCAAATGAGTGAGTGAATGAATGAATGAATGAATGAATCAGTGAATGCTCAGCTTTTGTTGTTAAAAAGTCCTTCTTTACCTTCAACTGAAATATGTCTCCTGTTAGCCAGCTTTCTGAGCTGGTTCTACTCATTGACTCCATGCAGCACACTCTCCTCTTCCTCGTGGCACCTTCTCGTAGAGTGGAGCCTCAGGGTTCTGCTTTCTGTTCTTTGAACAGGCCAACCTGTTCTGCCCAGCTTGACCCCACCTTAGGGCCTTTGCACTTTTGTCTTTTATGCCCAAGATCCCTGGCCCTATTGCTTTCCACGGCTGGATCTTCTTTGTCATTTGGGTCTCAACTCAAATGTCACCTTCTCAGAAAGACCTTTACTAACAACTCAATCTAGAGCACCTCTGCCCTCAGCCCTCATACGCCTCTTTATCTCTCTGGGCTGAATTCTGGATGATTTCCTCAGATCTGCCTTTCAATTTACTAAATCTGCCTTCATTTGTGTCTAGTCTACTGTTTAGCTTGCCTGTAGAGATCGTCTATCAGTTATTCTGTTTTTCATTTATAGAACATATATGCAAATATTGTGATCATTAATATTTTAAAGGCTTCTTTTAGAATTCCTATTGCATGACCCTCCCTCCCTCCGCCAAAAGTGATCTATCCTATTTGTTGTATCTGATGATTGTCTCTCAGATGTTGGATATCTATAATTCCTGTGATTTTTTTAGATGAAACTTTATCAGAAATTATCATCTTTTAGTGTCCCACATGGGTTTTGGAAGTGACCCTGTGGTACTTATTACTTCTTAAATGTTGTTCCATTAACTTAATGGTGAATGCAGCATCTATATGTTATCATGCATAATGTAGGGAAAGAATGTTGCCTTCTTGTGTTTGATATCACTCACCTGCTTCTAGTGACATTTACTTCAAGCTTAACTTGTTGCTTTGTCCTCCTAGTGGAGCATCACTGACTGCAGCAGTACCCAGATGCCAGGTGCTTCTGAGCTTAACACGTAAGAGTTCCCCCAGCTTAATGCAGGAGCACGGAACTCATTGGAAACACAGATTTCCGAGACCTGCCTCATGAACACTGAATTCATAAATCTGAGATTGAGCCTAAGAATCAGAATTCTTATAAAGCTCTCCAAGTGATTCTGATTTATATATGTTTGGACACTAATAGACTTATAAGCTTCGAGGATTTAAATTTGGTTTATTTTTCTCTTGCTTATTCCTTCCCCAAAAAGGATTTGAAGCTGTGTACCTGCAGATAGATAAAAATACATTTTGAAAAGCAGACTAAAGACACCTACACGAACAATGCCCTGAGCAGGTTGGCTTCCTTGCTAACACCCTTGGGATGGATGAGACCACGAGCTGTGTGAGCCATCTCTGCCCAGCTCTGAGACCCTTAGCATTGCAGCAAAGCCTGGCTTGGTGAAATCAGTCATGGGGCAACTGTGGAACTGCAAAGGGATGCTGTGCACAGACAGGGTTTTATTTTTCCTAGGGTCCCTCTCTGCACACTGTCACATTGCTCAGATATGTTTATTAATCTGGCGCATCCATGAAGGCTCTTCTTGGCAAACTGAGCTCTTTAGACCCGCTCTCCACTACTCATGCTGTGCTGAGCCCCTCCCAGCCTGTATTCTCCCATACTTCTTGGCTTCTGCCCAAGCTGTTTCCTCTGCCCAGAAAACTCCTGTTTGTCTCCAAGACTGCTCAAATGTCACCTTCTCCAGACAGTCTTTCTTTCACCCTCCTTCATTTTCTTCCTTCCTGTCATCCTTGCAAAATCATTTTTGAGCCCTTACCATGTCTGGAGTCCCCGCCCCCCACTTCTCTCCATGCCAGCATCTGCCATGCTGCCAACTGTCACAGGTTCATCTCCTGCCACATCACTCTTTGCTTCTCTGTTTTCGTCACACTGGCTTCTCCTGCTCCCTTCCTCTCTCTCCAGGGCTTTTGCACAGGCTGCAGGCTCCTCCCCTGACACCTGACACTGACTTCTGCTGGCCCCACCTCCAGTGTTACCCCTCCTCCTCTACAGCAGCACCTGCTACCTGCACTTGTTTTGTGATTCCTATGTCACCCTCTGTAACCTGAGGAGGGCAAGCAGGGCATCCCCCTGCTTAGCACAGAGACTACTACACAGCAGGTGCCCAAATGAAGACATGTCAGAGCACCCCAGTTTGTCTCTTTCTCCTTCAGTTGTTCTCAACCTTCTCTTCGCCATTGGCCCCTTTGAGAGGCTCCTGAAAGCTAGAAACCCTCTCTACACAATGTTCATGAATGCTTAGTTACATAAAATTTCCATATCATTTCAAGGGTGTGAACCCCCCCAAATAAAGAGAGCATTATCTAATAATTCCAAGCTAAGATTCTTTTCCGGAGAGCAGCTGATAATTGCATGATAGATACTCCATGATATAAGTCCACCACATACGGAGTTTAAAGTGGGTCTCCCGGTGATGTAAAGGCGTATGTGTGTGGATGGCTTCATGTGGAAGCCGCACTGGTTGCTATGTTCCCTTTAAGAACCGGTTTCTCTGATTTTGTCATTGCAGGAAGGAAGACAGCACAGGGGCAAACACAGCAAGCTGGAAAATACTTACATCCTTCTCAACTGACCGACACGGCAGAGGTGGCCTATGATTTATGATCCTTTCCAGTGAGCCAAATTATAAGCCAAGCAACCATCTTCCTGTCTCAGGTCACTAACAGGGAATATTTCTACTCTGTATGATACCAACCTGAGGACCCAAGAGATGGCTGTTGACTGTAAGAAGCCCATATTTATTGCCATGGGTGAGTGGCAGGAAGCCCTGTCTGGAGTCCCAAGGACCTGTCGGCTCTGCTGCTCCTATGCTGGGTCGCTGTGCACAGATAACTTACCTTCTTCCAACATCCTCTTCTTCATCCGTTTGAGGGTCATATGCCTACTTGACAGTTTTGCCCTGATAGCCAAATGAGCTAATGGCTGGAAAAGTGCCTGAACACTGTAAGATTCTTCCCACGTGTCAGGGTCCTTGTTGTGTTGGTAAAAAGGAGTTCCTTCATCTTAGGTACTTCACTGACGGTTGTCCTGGAGCACACTCTAAATCAATCAATCAAGCACTCATTGATTTACCATTCTGCATAGCTTCCATCCAAAATGGGTGATGAGGGGATGATAGGATGACAGTTTTAAAAAATCATTGTAGTAGTTATCTTGATATTATAGAGCTCCTGAAGACGCTTGGGCTAGGATGGAGTTCCCAACCTGCACAAAAAGTTGTATGCATGTGAACTCTTTCCTAGGGAGAAGGAGCATGGATTTAATCAGATTTGCAAAGAAGACTGGTAGACAAGCAACCAAGGAGCCAAGCCCCCCTAGTCTAGGCAGAAAGGACTCTGTCCGGAAACCCAGAGACCGACTCTGCCTCCAAATTGCTGGCGACTTTAAGGCTGTCCCTTGGCCTCTATCCACCCCAGCTCCTTATCTGTAAAATGGGTGTGGCACAGTATTCCAGTTGCTAAGTTCCTGCTGAGGGGCAGGCTCTGGCCAGACCAGAAGCTTCCACACCCAGCCTTCTTGCTTCCAGAGTAAGCGAAGAGCTCTTCTTCTCTCAGCTTGTGTCCATGAGTTGCGCCCAACTTACCACAGCACCCCAGAGTGCCAAGGCACGCAGCCTCACTTCAACTCCTTTCGCTCTGCAGTTACAAAGCATCGCGGCCCAGTTGCTGTGCTTGGACCCAGGGAGTCTGCTTCCTCTGACACCATTTCCCTGTAAACTGCAGGGCTGTGAGACCTGCTTACACTGGCAGGGACCTGTGAAATCTCAGCATCGCCCAGGAAGATACAGTGAAAATCCAGCTGTTGAGTGGGGAAACGTCAGTGAGCCGCATGTTTTCCTGCCCTGGCTGCTGTGAGACAGTGGGCGGTGCCCGGAAGTCAGGCCTGGTGGATGGAGTTGGCCATGGGTGTCCCAGGTCTCCGCAGAACCTGGGGCCGTGGTCAGTGCTGGGTGAGCAACAGGCAGGCCCCACATCACATTACAGACCTTAGAGAGTTTCCAGTCCACAGCGGGTACTGGCAGCCCTTGCGCCAGATTTGGCCCACAAATGTGTCATGTTTGGCTTATATTTTATTTTTTTCTAATTGTAAATGTACTCCGTGCCACTGAGCTGGATACTTAAAAATGGTTCAGAAGGTACGTTTCTCTAAAACTCTAAAATGTATCTTCTTAATCATTTTTAAGTATCCAGTTCAGTGGCACGGAGTGTATTCACACTGTGGCGCAACCATCACCATCATCCATCTCCAGAACCTTCTCATCTTGCAAAATTAGAAACACCATATTCATGAAAGACTCACTCCCCATTTCCCTGTCCCACAACTGCTGGCACCCACCCTTCTACTTTCTGTCTCTATGAATTTGACCACTCTAGGACCTCGTGTGAGTGGAATCATACGGTCTTTGTCCTTTCATGACTGAGTTCACTTAGCACAATGTTTTTGAGGTTCACGTGGCAGCATGTGTCAGAGTTTCCTTCCTTTTTAAGGCTGAATAATGTTCCGATGTGTGGATGGACCACATTTTGTTTATCAGTCACGTATTGAGGGACCTTTGGGTGGCTTCCACCTTTTTGGCTATTGTGAATATTGCTCCTATGAACACAGGTGTACAAAAACCTATGTTGCATTTTTTAACATTGGAGTTAGCAAGTGACATTGAAAAACCAAGAGATTTCATATACGAATCTGGATTTCTGGCTTCTCGTGGAAAATCAGTGGATCTGACAGCACTGGGCCTCGATCTTCCTGGCCACAGTCAAAGGTGAATGAAGCCAGCTCGCTCCCTCCCCCGCTGACAGGCACCCCACCCAGTGGACTGCAGGGCCCCCGCTCCTTTCCCCTCCACTCACTGCAAAGCCTGTCTGGTTTCCACAGGCTGTGGCTTGGTGACACCTCGTCTGCCCAGCACCCTCCCGTTATGGGTGAAAATGCAGAGGCCCAGGGAGGACGGGTGGCTGCGGCCTGAGGTCTCACTGGCCAGGAAGTGATACAACTGCCGAAACGCAGGAAGGGCCTGCAACTGGGCATTGCAAAGCCTTGATTCTACTTCCAGCTCTGCCACCTGCTTGTCCCAGGTCCCTGGGACAAAGCCCTTAAACTTTCTGAACCTAAGTTTCCTCTTTGGAGGAAAATGGGAGAAATGGCACCTTCTCTTGCAGCCTCATGAAGTATTGTGAAGACAGAAGGAGATGATGTGCATTGGCCATCAAATGCAGTTGGGATGGGAAGGGGTGTTACTAAAAGCACAGGCCATGTCAGGCAACCTAGCATCTGGGGTTCTGTTTTCTCATCTGCAAGACAGGAAAAGGGGCCATACCTTTCCCCACTGGGCTATTCCAAGGATTAACTGAGGCAGGGAAGGAAAGGCATCTGGTGAGGGCTTGGCACCCAGCAGATGCTTCATAAATGCTACTTTTTAACAAGTAAGGTCACGTCCAAGGGTTCCAAATCCTCTTCCTACAGAACACAACCCGGCAAGAGGTGTAACATCATAGGAATGACCAGCTTCAGAGTCTATTGGCCTGATTTCAAAACCTAGGCTTGATGCGTTAGCCACTGAGGGCACTGGGCAGGTGAGCCCATCTCTCTGAACTGCAAACTCTTCCATTGTTTAGTGGGGAAAATATCACTGTCCTTGACAGCACAGGGAGAAATGAGAAATGGAAGGTGCTTTGCACATAGTAGACATTTAATAAAGTCTAATTCCTTTCCTTGCTTTCCCCAGCAGAAATCTGTTTTCTAGGTTAAAAAGATGGCATGTTTTCCAAATATCTTCAAAAAAAGGAACAAGGAAAAGTGTGGTTTCCAGCATCCCACTGAGGCTTGTCAGTCATCAGGTTTCATTCACTCATTCAAGGAACAAGCATTGATTGAGCACCACTAAGCGCCAGGCACCACAGTAGGCCCTGGGGTTCTAGGAGAGAACAGAGTAGACCAAATTGCTGCCCTGGTGGGTGGACTTCTGCGTAAGTCTGGTCAGTCGCTCCATGAGTACTCATTAAGTGCCTCTTCTGAGCTGCCTTTCTAAGGGCCCTGGCTTCACCTGGAAGGCTCATCTGTTGCTGTCTGTGTGATTCCTGCATATCTGGACCCCACCCACTTCTCTGCCAGTACCAGAGAACATACCTGTCTTGGGCCCCAGACCTTTAGACAGCATGGTGATTCTGCCCGCCTGTGCTGCTTCTGTTACCCCCTCAGTCCTTTCCAGGGTCCCTGGGCAAGGCCAGTGAAGCACTCCTGGGGTGAACACTCCATTCCACTGCACACAGGACACCCTGTGGGCCAGGTGTGGGCCCCAGAGAGCCTTGCCTCTTAGTTTACCTTTAGGCTTTGAATGAAATGGGAATATGGATGGAAAGCTCTTTGTAAGATCTACATGTATATACAGAATTGGTGTTATTTGACTTTGGTCTAGAGAGATGACAGAGACCACCTGATGTAGGAGAAAGAGGTTAGGGTTTGAGACCAGCATAGTTAGGCTGCAATCTGGGTTCTGCAACTTATTAGTTCTGAGACTAGGGAAAGTGGCCTGCCCTCCTCAGTTTACTTGCTGGGCAAATGGAGGTAATAAGAGACCCATCTCGGCACCTACTGTGCGCAGTAATGGAAAAACTGGTTGGGAAGGCATTTTGCAGACTTACGTCTTATGCATATACTCTACTCATGTCATTAATTTAATGCACATTTATTATACACCTACTGTGTGCCATTATGAACAAGGTGATCTGTCATATGACAATTCGGAAGAAAGTCCACAGGCTAGGGAAGAGAAGAAATACTTGTCAGATGGTGGTACCGCACATTCATAGATTATGATTAGCAACAGCCAGCAAGTTGGCATGGCAACGTTTCCCCGTGAACTGCTAGGCACTGTTCTTAAAATAGGTATGTTGGAGGTGTGGCGGCAGCGGGGACACGCTGAGGTAGTGTGGTTTGATTGCTCTGCAGACCAATGTGGGCTGTGTGCTCAGAGTGGCCCTGCCATTACCCTTCCCAGGCAAGCCAGTGGGGCAGTGATTAAGGTGACAGATCCAGAAACATCCATTGTTGGAGCTGGAGACAGCCTCAGATTTCATCTAGTGTAAGCATCCTTCTCCTCCCCATTTTACAGGCAAGGAAACTGATTCCCAGAGAGGTTACCTGACATGTGCGGTCCAGTGACAAAACCACTTGACTGCAGATGGGAGTGAACCTGGGTTCAGATGTCATTATGCAGTATTCTCCAACCGTGCCATGGGGCAGGCTCTTCTGATTCAGAATTTTAGGTCTTGGTCTGATGCAACTAATTTTCTACTGGGTTCCAATCTATATGGCATCATCTAGCAATAGATATTAGTTTAAGGAATTCTTTCATTTTGTGTGGAATTCATGCCTGCATTTCACCCTGGGGAAGCCCTGAATCCTAGGATATCTTGGAAACTCACCTACTTTTTGGATAGACTTACATGACTGAGCTTTCAATCCACCCTTCCATAGCCTTCCTTACCTAGTTTCTCCGTGTGAAATCAAGCATCAAAACTGATCAAAGGTTTTTGAATTGCTTTGGAATGAGGTGATTATATGAGCTTAGTTACCCATCATTGCAGAGAACAGGGAACCCAAGTCCTTTTACAGATGAGGTCCTTTCTATTTGTTTTACTCAGCAATTTATTGAGTAAACTTTTGTAAACTTGAGAGGGGCTTTTCACCTTCAGGCTGGTGAGCTTTTTTAAAGAGATTCACAGCTCCCCTTTGATTCCAGGGTGAAATTCTAGGTTTGAAATGTGAAACCTTCTGAGAACTCAGCCAACTTCTGAGAATAGGGTGCTAGACATTTCTGACATGTTTTAGACACAATCTTTTTTTCTCTGTTGAGACAGTGCCATACGTTGGGACGGGCTCTGGGCTGGGAGTCCAGGCAGGGTAAGAGGGGCTGCAGCCCTGCCACTTACCCCCTCCAGGTCATTTGAAGGATGTAAAGACTGCATTCTGTAGTGGTGATTCTTCACCCTGGTTGCATGTTGGACTCATCTGCAGAACTTTTAAAAAATCTGATGCCCAGGCCTCTCTCCAGGCCACTTAAATCAAGTTGTATTGAGTGGGGCCCTGGGCAGAGATCTATTTGAAAAACTCCCCAGTGATTCTAATGGGCAGCTGGGGGAGAACCATGGGAATACAGTCACATAGTCTCTTTCCATTCTCCCATTCCCTGTGCTAATTAAGTTCTAAAATACTACTGTGGTTTCTTCTGTGTTAGACTCATATTTATTTATACTCATGGCTAGGAAAGAAATGTGCCCTCAGAGTCGACAGGAGGAAGCTTCTTATCTTTGGAGTATTTTTGACCATGAGTTGGCTTTGTAACTCTACCCTCAGAGGGCCTTTTAAACAGCTGATGTTTCTTATGGAAATGAAATGCGTGATGTGTTACTGCATTGAGCTCCACTGTGGCAGAGACTGGAGCTGAGCTCTTGGTGACTGGTCACTGCACAATTCCATGAAGGTTCAGATAATATAATTGGGTGGTACAATAGACACACTAAATGAATCTCTTGGGTGCAGTTGTTTGCATCCTAAACTCCAGAATATCCAGAAAGAGATATTCTATGATAGATATATCTACCAGTTGGGTAAGCAAACAAAAGTAGATTTATCTTCAACATGTGCACCAATGGCCAACTGTGTTCCTACTTGACTTTGAAATAAATTATCTGGTGCCTTAAGGTGGTGTAGAAGGAAAAAATCCGTGGGGTTTGTTAATGTATTCAGTCCTCTTCTCTGTATTATGGGAATTTCTAAAAACAGATAATTTGTACCTTGGACCTAAAACCGCTTTCAAGAACTCAGTAGACTTGGGATTGAAGGATTGGGTTTTCTCTTTCCAGTGTGAACTTCCCTAAATCCTACTCTGGCTTCAGAAAGCACAGCTCCTATACAAGCCTGACTTCTGCATCCTTAGTGTAAATGTAATGTCTTAAGTCATGGAAAGACTAATAGAAGAATTGATAGCTCAAAAATGAGTTTTTTCCAACACATTTTTTTTTTGTCTCTGAAAACACCAGCAGGCTGTGTCCAAGCATGGGCTGATGATCCCTTTATGTGATGACAGAACGAGAGAAGAGAGAGACAAATGAATGGGATTGTTAAAAATGGCGGAAAACTTGATATCAACTTTGAGTCAGTAATATAATATTTGTAAATAGGACATTGAAAGTGATGGGGGAAATAAATGTCTATGCAGTGACGTTATAACCATTAATTCTTTAGTGGACAAGGACAAGGTCTGCACCTAACAGAAGTAGGAGAGTGAGTTATGGGGCCAGACACACGACAGCTCTGCCACTGACTAACTGTGCAAGCTTGGACAGGGTACCTACCTCTCTTAGCCTCAAAGTCCTCCATGGAAATAGTGGGTAAGGTGTGAGGATTAAAGAAATAGCACGTTTCTTAAAGCATTCAGCATGTCAGTGGATGCTGGGAGCCTTCCCTGACCCCTTTGAAAATGGGCTCGGCACAAACACATTTTGGTGGGAGGCTGGGGCCTATCTTACCAACCTGAGTTGGGGGAATAAGATGATCTCTTCGCAGTTCAGGTTTGCACAACCAGCTTTTGCAGGGAAGGCAGGGAAGAGGCGTGGGTGTCATTGGCAGAGTGATAAGCAAGGCTGGCAAGTTCATCTTGGTGGTCTCCTTAGTTCTTCCAGGTTAAATCCTGGACAGAAGTCACATGAAAGCTGTGAAGCACAGACATCAGTTTAGAAATTGTGTACTTTCCTGCTGAATCCCAAATGCACAATAACTCTACACCTTGCGGTTGCATGAATCTAGAAGGTCTCCTATGTGTCCTCATTAATAAACTCAAGGCTGAGAATTTTGGCAGGCCAAGTCCTGCCCCTCCCCAGAGTGAACTGCCTTGGTTCACATGGGAATGGTCCAGCAACACGACCCGATGCCTCCCCTCTGGAAGCTCTTCAGCAGGACCTGCCTCGGATCCTGGGGCAGCTGTCCTCCGATGCCTGCCTGCAGTGAGATCATCAGTCCGTGGAGATGTTCACTGGATTCCCGACCAGTTGTGGGTCGGGCTCAATCCTCCCTTTGGGTTTTCAGGATTTGTAATGATCGCTCCATTTGTGTAAAATAGGCCGGCATTTTCTCTTGTTACTGAGATGTATTTTTCTATGTTAGTTAAATGTATAATTTGTGTAATTTTGTACATTAAAATGTATGCTTTTTCACAATTAAAGGGTTTTTTTCCCCTTTTGAATGTTTTATTTATTGATGGTTTGTTACAAAGTGTTGTCGACCCTGACGTAACATAAAAAGGCAATGGAGCTAGGAGTCCCTTGATTTTTGGTGGGGAATAAATGCTTTTCTTGATACTCAAATCCACTTTGCACAAATAATTAAATGATTTCCTTTATAATCCATTATATATCTGTAGTAATTTCTGATTGCTGCTTTGACAGATGACCATGAACTCATTGCCTTAGAACAACTCACATTCATTATCTTATAGTTCTGAAAGTCAGAGTCCCTGGGCTACAACCGTTGGCAGGGCTGCCTTCCTTCTGGAGGCTCCAGGGAGAAACTGTTTCCTTGCCTTTTCTGGCTCCTAGAGGTGCCCACATTCTTTGGCTTGTAGTCCTTTCCATCTTCTTCAGATCTCTCTCACTCTGACCTCTGCTTCTGTTCTCTGATCTCCTGTTCTCAGACTCTGACTCTCCTGCCTCTCTCTCACTTAAAAGGACTCTTGTGATGACACTGGCTCCACCAGGTGATCCAGGATCATCTCCACATCTTAAGATTCTTAAGCACAGCCACCGAGTCCCATGTGCCATGTGGAGTAACATGGGCAGTAATTCTAGGGATTCAGGTGTGGGCATCTTTGAGCATCATTATTTTGCCCACCACAGTTCCCATATGTACTGATTTGGAGGCCACAGAAAAAAGCAGACATTTAAAAATCAAATGAGCCTGTATTTAAACTGCATCTCTGTCACTTGCTAGCCATGTAACCAGTTTGTTTAACTTCTCTGAACATCTCTTCTTATATCTGAGATGAAGACAATAATCCATTACTATATACCTAATGATAAACTACAATCCCCTTTCCTTCATTGTTTGAAAACATTCTTTTTTGCAATGAATTAATTTTTTGTTTGTTTGTTTGCCAAAACAAAATCCACATTGGACCTGAACTGGCCTCTTGTCCTCTCCCATCTGACATGTTCCTTTCAGTTCTCTGCCATCACCCAGGAAGAAGGTTTTATGTCTGACAGGATGAGCTCAAGGTTTGTCCTTCGCCAAATGTAGTGGTGTAATTCACTTATAAGAACTCTTTCTCAGGAGGACTGGGAGCAGTTGAGGGATGGGTTGGGGGATGGGGGAGGTCACAGCTGTCGTCAGGATGGGGGCAATTTTCTCAGATATTGCCTTTGTTGGTCCCTGGCAGATATTGCTCCTCTCTGTCTCCCTGCAAGCTGGAGGGTGCATTTCCAACCTTATACCCTGGGTTTTGTTTCCTACCTCCCTTTCTCTGTTGCACTTGGGTTACTGACCTTGAGATGAGATGGTGTGGAAAAAACTCAGACAAACCTGAGTTGAAATCCCAGCTTAGTCACTTCCCAGTGGTTAACTTGAGCAATGGGCTTAAGGTTTGTCATCCTCAGCACTCCAGCCTGAAGATGGAGGTGGCCTGGTTCGCCACGTGGGGCTGTCTGAGGAATCCAGCAGTGTGTAAGGCGGAGCATGATGCACAGAAATGACCTGTGTGTGCAGGAACCCTTATGCACAGTAGGCAGCTTCAGGAGGGTCCGATTGCCTCCTCTGCAGGGGGAGAACAGAGTGAGAGGAAGGGATATAAAGTCAGTGACACGCAGTGGGCGCCACAAAGGTGTGTTAGATGAATGTCGAATGATTCGTTGCCCAAGACTGCATAGAAAACGGGATTCTAACTCAACCACCTAGACTCTTCTGCCTAAACCAGGTCCCTTTATCTCTTATCTCCCAGTGGGATCACCTCAGTCAGGCTCTTGAGGAGAGGAAAGGGTAGTTGTTTCGATGTGGACTCTGGCACCAGACTACTCTGTTTAAACCTTGAAGTCTTACTCGCCAGTTATGACCCTGGACAGGTTATTTATGTCTCTGAACCTCAGTTTTCTCATCTGTAAAATGAGGCTAAAATGGTACTTTCAAGGTTGCTGCGAGGCATAAAAGAGTTACTATCTGTTAAGTGCTTACAATGGTCCGGGCACGTAGTAAGCTTTCTATAAGCAGAAGCTGTGAAGATCCTTTCCTGCTTCTGCATAAAGTCAGCCCTTTCTCAGCTCCTTGCTTGTGTCACTCCCTCTAATCTTGGCAACTGCCCAGCCCTTTCTCACAATGGAAAGTGTTTTCTTTAAAACAGTATGATTTCCATCACCACCAGCAAAGCCTGAGAAACTGTGTCCTCAAGATGTTGAGAACAGATTCAAGCATGCAGTAGGAGGCCTGGCCTCCAAAGTTCCACCTAACTCAGATTCTTGAGTTTTCTGATATTTCTCTGGGTTATGTCACCCTGAACATTTGTGGGGTTTTAGAAGAAGTTTCTATGTGGTCTTCAACATGAATTGTTCTTGCCTGGAATGGGCTTGGAATAGTATTTCACCAGACAGAGAAAAATTTTCATTGAAAAAATCGAAAACACTTGCGTGATAGCCTGGAGGCCGACAGGCCTCAACAGGAGTGCCTGTGGCAAATCTGCACAGTGGACCCAGGGACACAAGGAAAGAGGAGCCAGGATGCGGCTGTGGTGGGTGGAAGGCAGATGGAGGCTGTGTGTGGAACTGTCTATTCTCGCATTCAGCACTCTCCCCCATTAGAGTATACACTTGTTGAAGGCAGAGACTTAGAAATACTCATCTGTGTCCCCACACTAGCTTCTCTCTCAAGCACAGAAAAAGAACTTGCTAAATTCCCACCAAGTGGATGAGCCCACACTCTAGGCCTGGCTGAATCTCCTTGAGGTTGAGGCCCTGAGGGAGCCATTTCACATCTCCCCTCCTGTTTCCTCTTCCAAGAGTGGGCAGGTAACAATACCTACCTTCTGCACAGACCCCTTGTTGCAGGGTTGAAAGACAGTAGATTCAGGGAGGTGTCAGCTGAGGCCATGGATCTGATGGCCCCAGGATCCTCAGTCCATGGGGCCGAAGAGTCATAAAACAAGAACATGAATCCATCTGTCTGTCTGGTATTCTTGGAGCCTGGCCACACTGCGGGAGCTCTGGCTTGCAGCTGGCAGGGCCGGGGGTTGAAGGGACAGCTCCCAGCACGCAAGGCTGTGGGTGGGGGGGCATTGCAAGAAGCACTGATGCTCCCCTCTGCAGTCCCCACCCAGTCCTGACTTTGCTTGTCTAGACTGGCCCAAGGAGGGGGTCGGCAGCTGGCAATTCTGCCTCTCCAGGAAGTGCAGCTGGGACTGCAGGGTCCCCAGGGACTTGCAGGATCCTCTGCCTGATAATCGTGGAGAAATACGGGAAGGTGTCTATAGGAGGCAGGTGGTGCCTGGCCTTAGAGGAGAGCCCCAGCAGAGCGACCTCCACGACAGAGGAGCCCCAGAACGCCCAGACTGCAAGCTCCAGGAGCAACAAAGGTCGACTGTGCCCCTCGAATGAGGGAATATCTGTCCATCTGGCTGACTGCCAGCTGTGTGTGTGGTCATCTCTGTCTCTGTGTGTCTTTCTCTGGAGAGTTTTCATTTAAGCTTTTGACTTCCTTTATTCCTGGTGTGGACTTGTGTGTGGGTGTCCTGTTGCCAGTTTACGATGCACAAGTGTGGAATTGCCTTGAGCTTGCCTTTGATATTGGTGTGTTGTGTGGTGTCATTGTCATGCACCTGTATGTGTGTGTCACTGGTTCTCACGCAAGAATGTATTTCTTTTATGTGTCTGTCGGAATGTGCCCCTAGCATGTCCCTCTTGGCTGCTGCACCACCCTTCCTGGACCTTACCACCCCTTGGCCCACCATATAGGTGCTTTTGTCTCCAATTCCCCTCCTCAGCAGGTCCGCTCCTGGAGGGCAGGCACTTGGTCTATTTTGTCCATGGCTCTGTTTCCAGCTCCTACAACAGTGCTAGGCACTAGTGGGCGCTCAGCAAAATAATACTGAGGGAATGAACGGTGTGTCCAACGCATGTGCCTCTCCAGTTGTGCAATTAATCTTGGTGTGATGCTATGTGTGAGTGGGGTTGTGAGACAATGAGGATTTCTGTTGCGTGTAATGAACTTGGAATGTGCACAAGCATATATATGTATGCGTGTGCAACATTGAGTATGGTGTGCATTATCGAGCCCCTGTGTATCTCGGGAGAGCATGTGTAATTGACTCTCGTGTGTATGCCAGCATGTCTGTGCATCTCTCATGTGTTTGGCGTAATTGGTGTGCAGGTATGAACTCGCGTGTGCCTCCAGAGCGTATGGGCGCGCGAGTGTACCCACACGGCTCCTGCCCCACGCTCTCCTCGCGCCCTGCGCTCCGCCTGGGGGCGGAGAATGGGGGTGCGGCGAGGGCACTGCGGTGCCTCGGCCCGCCCTCCGCGCTGCGGTTCGGGCGCGTCACCATCCCTCCCCGCCCCAGCCGCGGTCCCCGCCTCCCGGTCCTTTGTAGCTGGCCGCGCCGCTAGCCCGCAGCCGCCCGGAGGCCCCGCCCCAGTCCCGCCCCGGCGCGCGCCCCGCCCCGCCTCTCCCCTCCCCGGGCCGCAGTCGCGCCGGGGCCGCCGCGGGCCCGCACCGAGGCGCGGAGCGCGGGGCACGGCGGTGGCCAGGGCCGCGGGCGGGCGGGCGGGTGGGAGCGCGGCGGGTGGCCGGCCTTGGACGGGTATGGCGGACCGGCGGCGTGCGTGGAACACGGAGGACGACCTGCCCGTGTACCTGGCCAGACCGGGTAGCGCGGCGCAGACCCCGCGCCAGAAGTACGGCGGCATGTTCGCCGCGGTGGAGGGCGCCTACGAGAACAAGACCATCGACTTCGACGCCTACAGCGTGGGCCGCCGCGGCTCGGCCCGCACGCCGCGCAGCGCTGGCCGGCCCGACGCGGTCGGCCTGCCAGGGCCGGGCGGCAGCGAGGACACCAACAGCGACGTGAGCGAGCCCTCGGGCTCCGCGGTCAGCTCTCCCGGAGAGCGCGACGAGCGGCCGCCGGCGCTGCGCATCCGCTGCCCCGCGCCCCGCCACCTGCCCCTCGGCCGGGACAATGGCCAGGTACCCTCGGGGCGCGCGCGGGCCGGACGAGGGGGGCGGGGCCCGGGAGGACCCAGGGCATGGGGCGCCCGAGGGCCATGCCTGCGCTTCGGGTGTTGGGGCAGCTGCCGCCAGGCTGGGGAGAGCCACGGCGCGGCCCCTCCCCCACTTCATAATGCAAGAGGTTCCTAGAGCTGGGGCGACTGGGTCAGGGCTGGCCGGCGTGGTCCGTGAGACTCGGAAGGGATCGCCCGGGTCCAGTCCGGGCTCCTTTTCTGCAGAAAGGGAGAGCGAGGTTCTGAGAGGGGAAGTAAGTTGGCTAAAGCCACCGCATGGACGCTTAAAACGCGAAGGAACCTCTGAGATGAATCTAACCCAGACCCCTCATTCTATTTTGTGAAAAGAACTGGAGCTCCGTTCCGCGTTGGTCCATTCATCCGTCCACTCACTCGGTAGTAATTATAGAGCACCTACTGTGTGCCAGCCCCAGGAGAGGTTCCGCGAGTCGCCTGCGGCCACACAGCTTCAAGCTGGAAGGAGCTTTTTCCCGAGTGCTCCCCTCATGCTTGCTGGGGGGAAGGATTTGACTAAGGATTTAGGTCGTCGGGCAGTTGGAGCCGTAAACCCCTGTCCTCAAGCGTCAATATATTCAAGGGGCACTCCTGAGCTCCACAGCACACACCAATGTGCCTGCTTCACAGAGCAAGGTGGAGGTAGAGCTGGGATTTGAACCGGGATCTCTAGCCTCCTAGACCTGAGCATGGGGCCGGGAGGATCAGGGAGAGGGAACGCTAGGGCTTGGGCCCTGTGGGTATTCTTTCTTGAGCTGGGAGTCACCAGGGAACTGGGGGAAGAAGGGTCGATGCACGGCATAGCCTTTGGTTGGACCGACAAGATCCAGGGTCAGGTGCCGGAAAAACGGAAGTTGAAGCACCCGAGGGCTAGGGAGTTTTCGAATTGGTCCACACCTGGAAGCCGGAGCACTGCTAGGTGCCGGGCCCAGGGTAGGCGCTAGGTCCCTGGCTCAGCAACCTGGCCCCACCCTCCAGAAGTTCCCAGGTTAGGGTGAGCGACGGATTCATTGTGATAATTAAATCAGTTAATGCCCGTAGGTAGTGAGCATTCAATAAATGTTTGTTACTGACTTTTATTACAATCATTATCATTTTAATTAAACCTTCCCCTCTTAAATGCTGTGAGTGACCCAGAGTGAGCCTGGAGGGAAGCAGAACTTGATCGGGGCAGATATCTGGGAGGGCTTCCTGGAGGAATAGGAGCAGGGGGCTGGTAGATACGGTGGTGGGCCTCTTCGGGCCCCATCCCTTCCCGGGCGGGCTGTCTGCAGCTCCAGAGCTCTCCGTGGTCCTGAAGTCGGCGCCTCGCGAGGGAGAGGTCCAACAGCAAGGGTGTGTGTGTGTGTGTGTGTGTGTGTGTGTGTGTGTATGGTGGTGGGGGTGGTCAGAAAGGGAGATGGTGCGAGAGTCCAGCCTCCTCTTCCCCCATCCCTTCTTTATCTCCCCCATCCACTACCTTCCCTGGTGTTCCGACCTCTCTTGGGATCCAAACCCCCGAGGCCAATGGGGAGGCTTCTCGGTCGCGGGCGGAGAAGCCGGACCAGCACCAGGGAACCTGGGTTTCCAGCCAAGGCGCTTTGCTCTGTTGAGCCTCAGCTTCTCCATCTGTCAGATGGGGGTGGCCGTCTTCTCCTGGCCTTCTTCAAAGCGTGGTGGTGTACCGAGAGGCGAGGGCGCTTTGTGCACTGCCCGTAGCTGTCCCAAGGAGAGTTCCTCTGGAGCTGCGGTCAATGTCACCAACGCTAGCATCACCCCGAGGGCGCAGGCTGGGCCAGCCCCACAGCTGCGCCCTGACGCTTGGAGACGCTGTTCGCTTCACCTCTCCGGTTCCTCTCCCCTATTCCTTCCTCTTCTCCATGTGGCCCCCTCTGCCCTTCTCCATGGCTTCTCAGGGACCGGACAAAAGGCAGCCGCTCTGGCGCGCCCAGGGCTCCGACAGCACTCGAGCTTCGCGACTGTGGAACTCAGGGGCTCCCGATCTCCACGGAGGGAGGGTTTTACTTTCTGCTGGCAGAGTAGCCTTGAGGCTTGGGTTACAGCGGGCTCCGGTTCCGGGGCGGGCCTCACAGCTCCAGGGATTTGCAACGGGTGCCCCGGCCCTTCCCCCCCGCCCACATGGCTTCTCCCTGGGCTGCAGGAGGGGTTTCTGCGGCGCAGGCGCAACGATTGCCGCTGCTGGAGGCTGAGCGTCTGCGGCGCTTTGTACCGGCGAAATCTGCTTGGGAGCAGCGATCTGTTTGGCCAGTGGCAGGCGGATGCTCCTCCCCCTGATACGCACGTGGTCTTGTCCCTTGCTCTGGGGGCTTTCTGCTCAAATCTCCAGACTGACCCCAGGGAACGCCCTGGTACGTGGAACCTAGGACTTAACAATTCCAAGGAAGGGAATGTAGGATTTGGGGAGGGACAGTGTCCCCACCTGCAATTTCCGGTCATTGACAAAGATTTTAGGCCTCGCTGAGAGCCAGGGATGCATGAATGCGTGGAGGGAAATGAGTTGTAAACAGTGTGGGGAAACCTGGCTTCTCCATGCTGCTTTGCTGCAGCTAATATGTTTTGCACCTGGGGTACATCATTTTACCTCTGTAAGCCTCAATTTCCTATCTGTAAAATGGGAAAATTATGCCTAGTGTTCCTGGGGATACTGAGCTGGCTTATCTGTGAAGCTAAAACCTCACCTCTATTTTAAGGCCCAGGTGTCTCTGGCCTCCTGCCCTGGATTAGGGGAATGGCCTCTGGGATGGTGGAGGTCAGGGCCCCAACCCCCAACCAGGGTGCTGGCGGAGCTGTATCATAGACTTGGCCACCCTCGCTCTGGATGACAACTTGGAAGCAGAAAAGATGAGTTATTTCATAGGACCTGTGGGGTTGGATTTCGCATGCAGAAAATGAACAGCGAAGTGGTGGATAAGGTTGGTGTTTTATTCTGCCTGGGGACTTGGGGCACCTGTTCAGTGAGGTGGGGGCTGGCTGGGACTCCCCCTTTTCCTCCATCTTTCATCTTTTCCCCTCTGCTGTTATGAACCTTGTCAAGCTGTGACCTGGCTTCCTGCCCACCTCCCTCTGGAGCAACATCTGGATCATGGACCCCGGGGCTGGTGTCCACACTACTGGGAGGCAGGAGCACCCTAATCCTCCTGACTCCCAGCTTGTCCCCAGGGCTGTGGAGACCTTGGTGCCAGTGGCCCAGCCCTCCAAACACCTGCTGTCTTGGAGGCAATTCTGCGGGGTGACCCGGTGGCCCTGTAGCAGGACCAGCCGCAAACAAAACTCCTCAGATACCGGATTAAAGAAGGAAGTGGTTTTTTATTCGGCCGGGAGCTCGGCTCTTAAGACGCGAATCTGCCAACGCTCCTTGTCTGAGGAGTTATGTCTGCAGCTCGTCCTGCTACAACCCCAATGCCAGGCTGCTGTATGGTGAGGGAGCTGCTGTCGGAGTAGAACAGGTCAGCATTAATTAAGGCCGGACTCTTCTGTCCCTGCTGTTACCTCTGCCAGTTACGGAGATTCCACCTTAGAGGCCCCCAGGGAAGGCTGGTTCAATGCTAAGTTGGAGAGGGTGTCAGGGAGAGGCTTCGCGGTGGGGAAGGCAGTGGAGATGGGTCTAGGGGAGTGGGCAGCCTTTTGTCTGGGGAAGACTATTCAGAGAGAGGGTACAGCGTGAATAAAGGCTTGGGGTCCGAGATGGAAAAATTGCTTGGTGCATTCAGGGAGAGGCACTCGGAAAGGACAAACGGAGGCTATGGAAGGAGAGGCAAGAGGGGAGCAGTCGTTGGGTGCGATCCTGGAGGGCCAAGAACGTTCCCAGCAGCTTGGGCCGGTCCTTGGCCCGAGTCCCACACTCCCTCCCCCCACACCCCCGCAGATGTTCCGGGGAGGCCTACAGATGCGCGGCCGCACACCTGTGGCGCCGCCAGCGGGCCCTGACCGCGCCGTCGTTTTCTTTTAAACGAGCCCTGAAAACCAGACTCTCTAGATCGCGAGAGCGAGGCCAGGGCCCGCCAAGGGCGTGTGCGACGGGCGGGGGTCGGCGGGGCTGGGCGGGTGGGGGGCGGGGGCGGAGTGGGAGATCGGAAGGGAAGCGCTTCCTGGTTCGAGCCGAGAGGGGCGAATCGGGCTCCGCTCCGCGCCGCCGGGAGGAGCTGTCTGCAGCCCCCTCCTCCCGCCCTCGCCTCTCCCTCCTCCTTCTCCCGCCCTCCTCGCCGAGCCGGGCGGTGCTGGCAGCCGGAGCGGCGGCGGGCGGGCCGAGCAGCCTGGGCAGCCGCGCGTGGGCATCCACGGGCGCCAAGCCTCCGTCCCTCTCTCCATCCCTCCCGGGCCTTTGTCAGCGCGCCCGCGGGGAGCGAGGCCGAGAGCGCCAGACCGAGTCAGACAGCCCCGCAGGTCAGCGGCCGGGCCGAGGGCGCCAGAGGGGGCCATGTCGTACCAGGGCAAGAAGAGCATCCCGCACATCACGGTAAGCGGCCTCCACCCCCGCTGCCCCACTCTGGCCTTCGTGGGCTGGGGGTGGGCACCCGGCAGGGTCCAGATCCGTGGGGCGCCTGCAGGGGCGGCCCCCGAGGCCTCCTGCGTCGCCGCGGGTGGGGCGGGGCCGGTCTCGGCATTTCAGCCCCCTCCCCCAGCCTCTGGGGACAATGGGGGTGGGGGAGCCCCGTGTGGCGGGGCGGGGCTGGAGCTGGGAGTCCCTCTCCCCGCGGGCTTGCCGCCCCCTCCCCCCACGGGATGTGCCAGAGGATGGCGTGGACAGGGAGGATGCGGAGCCGAACAAAAGAGGGAGGGGCGGGGTCCGAACCCCCTCCCCACAGGCCTCGCGCGGGGGTGGGAGGGCGAACTGAGCCTCCCTCGCTCGGCCCCGCACCGTCCGGCCCATGCACCTCACAACCGGGTACCTCCCCCGCCAGAGGAGGGAAAAGATCAACCAGCGCTCCCCGCTCCCCGCCCCTACTGATGGAGTGGAAGTCGGGACCTAGGGACAGCGCCATGATGGAAGCTGGGTCCACCTCTCCCCGCAGCTAAAAATAACCTAATGGGGTGACGCTGGCGGCTGCGGCCCGGGAAGGGTTAATGCTGCCGATGCTGGGCCGCGAGAGGGTGGGGATGGTAGTGGAGGCAGAACAGCAGGGCTGCGTCCCTGGGTGTGGCCGGAAACAAAGGAACCCCCGTCTTTACGCTTTGTCTCGGGGTGGGGAGCTGAGGGCGCAGCGGTCAGGAGCTGGCCCTCCGCGCCAGTTCCTGTCTGGCATCAAGGTGGAGCCTGACTGTTCCTGAGGGATGTGGACCACTGGAGCCCATGTATGCAGGAGCAGCCCGGGGCCTGGAGGCGGGATTCTGGGCGTGGTGGAATCTTCCAGGGTGACTTCTGAGGTTTGACTACTGGAGACTGAGCCTGCTCATTTATGCAAAATTCAGGCTCCTGGACAGTCGCAGGGCACCTGCCAGAGGGCAGCCTTGGGTAGGCAGAGGGATTTGACACTTCCACTCACCTGCCAGTGGCCTGTCCTGTATTGCAGGCCTATTTCTTTGAATCGGGGCAGCAAGGCTTTGCGGGTGGCATTATCCATGTAAAGCTCCCTGAGGCTGAAGCATGGGCTGAGGGCCTCCACCAGAGGGTCAGGAGGGAACCCAGGCCCCCTGCGTCCCCGGCACTGTTCTGCATCCGCCCCAGCTCTGGGCCGAGTCTTGAGTTAGAAAATTCCTCCTGGGCCCAGCCTCAGCTGTTGCCAGCAGGCCTCTGCCAAGCCCCCATCCAGAGGTGGTCACCACCTCTTCTCCGTCCCTCAGCTCTGCCCTCTGAGACATAGAGGTGTAGGTGGCCCATTTGTAAACACTGTAGTTGGTCGAGAATCACCAGAAGAGGTATGGTTGCTCCCTCCTGGGCAATGTGAGAAGAAGGCAGGTGATATTTGAGCAAGTCCCTGCCTTGGGACCCTCTAACCCTGCCTCCCAAGGGAACCGAGGCAGGTGATGGGGTCAGGGGTGATGCAGTGACTCAGGAGTTAGGAGCTCTGGGTTTGAGGCTGTGTGCCCACAGCAGGTCTTTGCTGCTCTCAGGTCCCCAGTCTCCAAGGTGGAAACCTAACAGGATGGCCTGCAAGGCAGGTCTGTGGGATGCTGCCTTAGAAGGTGTGCAGTCCCAGTCTGCTAAGCTGAAGTGGTCACTGGGCCTACTGGCTCTCACCCTCTGGAGTGGAGATGCCTTGGCTTTTCCAGCCGATGGAGCTGGGTGTCTGATGCCTCTGAACCTCAGTGCTCTGCTGTACAATGTAGGCCCCTTCACAGGACTCCTGAACATCCTAGGTGACCCTGCCAAAGCGTTTAGTGTGCTAGGTGCACGACAAGGGCTTCAGATCTGCTGACAGGTCTTGCTGCTTTAGTTCTTCATGTGAAACAATTAGTCAACTTGTACGTAAAGAGAAATCAAATGAGTGGTTCCAGCAGCCTCTAAAGGTGGTTTCAATGAGCATGGGAAGGAGAGAGAGGCTGTAAGTTATGCTTAGTTCCTGGGAAAGAGGGCCTTGATGAGGATCATTTGTGTTCATTTGGCTCACATCAGCCAGAAGGGTTTGTGATGTTAAACAAATCAAAACCTTCAACAAATCAGAGAGGATCCACTTCTATGGGGCTTCACGGTAGGGCCTTTCATCTTCCTGAGGACCTTTTGCTAATAACACACATACACATGTTGTGACAGGAACCAGATCCCTGCCTTAAATGCCATGTAACAAATGGGTGAGCACTGTGGCTTTTCAAATGGCTGCACCTTAACCTGTTCCATAGTAGTCATTTGACAAGTTAATGCAAACCCATTGGCTGTTAATGGGTTTGTCAAATGACTGGGTTTGTCAAATGACTGCCGTGCCAGGCACAGTGCTGGGTGCCAGGAACAGTGGGAAAGAGATGAATGGGTTTGCCCTGGTCCTTCTAGAGCTTAGCCAAGGCTGACATTTCAGCCTGAAATGGTAGTGAAGTGTTAAAGGTATCACATGGAGGGGCAAAGGAGGCCCCAGCAGGGACACTCAGCCTGGTCCTAGGGGAGGCAGAGGGCACAGGAGGAGGGAGGGGTTCTTCGTGTAGCCCCTGGGGCCCCAGAGGCAAAGGAGTTGGTGTGCTGGAGAAACTGAAGGAAAGATGGCATTGGGAGAGCCCACCCTCTGCTTCCCAGGGCAACCTCTGCATAGTTAGATCAAATCATGAAGGCAGATGAGATGTTTCTGATAGCGAGGGTGTGTGGCCTGCGGAGAGGCCTGGGGGCTTAGAAAGGATCAAGTGTGGTTCATGGGAAGAAGTGCTGGGGTAGCAGGCATAGCTCTCAGCTTCATCCCCAGGTCCCCACCTGCTTGTTGCTGAACCATCCTGTGCCCCTCTGAGCCTCAGCTGTCTCATCTGCACAGTGGGGATAAGGGTGTAGCTCTGCCAATGAGTTCAGAGACTGAAGAGGTGGGAACTAGAGTGGAGGAGGTGAAGGGGCATCACAGGCAGGGGCACAGCATGGGCAAAGGCAAGGAGGCTGATCGTTCTGCTCATGTTGACGATGATGGTGGTTTCTTCCTCTTTTTTCCATCTCAGCCTTTTTCTGAGATAATGTAGTAGCCGGTTAGGGATGGAAGAGCGAAAAAGCGGAAATACTTAGCTCCTGCCCCCAAGGACTGTTTGAAATATTTATAAAGCTCTCTTTCATGCGTGGCTTTTTTTTTTCTTTTAATGAATGGCACAGTTGGGGATTAACTTAGCTGAAGCGGTTTCTTGTGCCCACTGCAGTGAGTAGAGCATCCTGGGTGTGGCACTGAGCAAACAAAGGCACATGGCTTCCTAGCCCTGCAGAAGCTGTTGGCTGTTAATAGAGCCACGGAAGAGGGGAGGCCTGCTCAGTTGTAAGAGGAGTAAGGAGTGTCCACCATAATGATTACAGAGTATTGTTAAAAATGAAGCTTCATGAGTACCGATCCCATGTGTTTTTGCTCTAGTCCAAGCATTTGGCACAATTGCCATTACCTCTCACCTAGTTCTATGCATCGTACTGTGAGAAAGGCAGCCTAAGTAGATCACCCCTCTTTTCCAAAGAGTAAACTGAGGCTCAGAGAGATTCAGAGGCTTGTAAACGTTCTTCATTGGCCAGTGGAGGAAGGAGAGCTTACGTTCAAGCAGGGAGGGTATATGGGCTGGTCTGCATGCTAGGAAAGCCACTGCCTCTGTGTGTGTGTGTGTGTGTGTGTGCATAGTTGTGTGTGTGAGTGCCAGTGTGTGTCTGTATGTAAATGTAAGTGTATGCCTTTTGTGTGTAAATGTGTTTGTGTGTGGGTGTGTGTGTGTGTGTTTGATAAAACAGTGAAGATGACCAGAAAAGAAAGATCAAGTAAAAATCACATCAGGCTGAATAGTTGCTCTAATTTGCAAGTACACAAAAAACGTGTGAGGCCTGTTATGCTTTTTCTCAAGGGTGACATTCAGCCTATCTATAGATACCCAGTTCATTCCCTGCCTTTTTGCACGAAGGATTTGAGATGTCCACAGTGATTTGTCATGCATATGGTGAAATCAGATGGAAGTCGAATAGCAGGACTGAGGATCAAGGAAGGACAGAACAAATGTGCCAGTGATGAGGACACTGGAGTGGCCATGATTAGTCATCCACTACTGACTCTGAGCATCTGTCATCCAGGGCAGAGAAGCAAACACCCTTCATGATGTCAGGGTCATGATCAGAGAGGGAGAGGTGGACCATTTTTAGGGAAAACATTATTTTGTTTAAATCAAGTTCTTAAAAATGTCTCAGAGGGGACATAAAAGTGAAAGTGACATAACTATGCCACCTTAACCCTGAATGCCCATTTATTCTAATGAACATGGCCAAGACTGAATACATGGAGCACACACAATACAACGAACATGAGTGTGCATGGCACATAGTAAATGTTTAACAGGTCATAGCTCCGTTCTGAAAACTCAGGCTGTGTCTTTGAGGAAATGAAAATTCAGAATGGTAGCTAACCAGCAGGTGTGGTGAGAAAGCATGTGTGTGTGTGTGTGTGTGTGTGTCCCTGATTTTAATGATCTTGCCATCTAAGTAACAAAGTGCATGTACATAAAACAACTTAAGAAAGACTAAAGGGTGCCTGTAATTCCAGCACTTTGGGAGGCCAAGGTGGGCAGATCACTTAAGGTCAAGAGTTTGAGACCAGCCTGGCCAACAT
The DNA here is from genome assembly GCF_003255815.1 of Theropithecus gelada. Lineage (NCBI taxonomy): Eukaryota > Metazoa > Chordata > Mammalia > Primates > Cercopithecidae > Theropithecus > Theropithecus gelada. Next base: position 6,988,253 of record NC_037672.1, read on the forward strand.
GGTGAAACGCTGTCTCTACTAAAAATTAGCTGGGCATGGTGGTGAGCACCTGTACTCCCAGCTACTCGGGAGGCTGAGGCAGGAGAATTGCTTGAACCTGGGAGGCAGAGGTTGCAGTGAGCTGAGATCATGCCACTGCACTCCAGCCTGGGTGACAGAACAAGACTCTCTCAAAAAAAAAAAAAAAAAAAAAAAGAAGAAGAAAGAAAGAGAAAGAAAGGAAAGAAGGGAGGGAGAGAAGGAGGAAGGGAGGGAGGGAGGGAGGGAGGCAGGCTGCAGAACAGGGCACAGGTGTCAGAGGAATTCAGAGAAGAGATGATTCAGCCCTGGCAGAAGGAATGAGAGGTGACTTCTTGGGGTTTGGGGGATGACATCAGCCAGGTGTTAAGGGACTTGATTGGTGGAGGGAAGGGAAGGGCATGCAAGGTGGATGGAATATTTCACACAGCTGAATCAGAGGATGCAGAACTGGAAATACATGTGAATGGGTGGGGCTATGGGGGGATTCTATAAGGTTTTGGAAATCAGGCAGAATGCACCCAAGGGGATAGAAATAAGACGTGGGTTCTAAGTGTGTCTCAGACATGAATGGGTTATTTGATGTTGACCAAGTCACTTTCTCTCCTTGGGCCTCAGATCCCTTTTCTTGACAGGGAGAGGTTGGATTAGATAATTCAGTTCCAAGTTCTAGGCCACTCTGATCTTCTTCGATGGTTAATAGGAAGACACTGGAAGTTCTTGAGGTAAGAGGCTGTTACTATGAAAGCAGCTTGTAGGAATGTGGATTCTGAACTCAGACTATCTGGCTTTGAATCCTGGCTGTTTTACTTACTAGCTGTGTAATTGGGACAAGTCACTTATTCTTTCTATGCATCAATTTTCTCTGTACAGATTTATGTTTGGAAATCAGAATGGTATTTCCTAAGATTTTTTCCCCATAGAATTAAATGACCTAATATGTGTAAGATGCTTAAAATACTGCCTGCACATAGTAAATGCAATGTGGCTTAGCTCTTATTATTATTACCGTGGGATGGTGTATTAGCTTTGCTCCATAGCAAACAACCTAAGGTCTCAACAATATATGCTTATTTTTTGCTCATGCTACATGAGGGCTGTGGGTTGGCTGGAACTTTGTCCTGTTTACTGGTGGGTAGCGAGTCTGCTCTGTGCATCTCCTCACTTTGAGACCCAGGCTGAAGGGGAAGAAAAGCATAAGAGATTGGCAGCAACCTGAAATATCTTTAAGAACTTGTACTCAAATATAGCATATTTCACAGCTACTGATAGTGTACTGGCCAAAGCAAGTTGTATGATCAAGCTCTAAATCAGTGGGAGAGAAGCACAAAGTCAGTCTTTCTGGAGGAGATGTGAGGATTAAATGTGAAAGTCCTGACATGTGAAAGATGCTAATACACACCCGTGGAAGCTGATGATGAGGTGGTCGGGAAGCACGGGGATTGGGTTGGAAGAAAAATCCCACTATTGGTTCTTAGGTTGAACTGGATTTGGGAGCAAGCTCCAAATTGAGGGGTCTCAATGGACAATAAGGAATAGATTGGAATGAGGGTGAGAGGCAAGGGACAAAGATAGAAATTAGGGGCCCATGTACAAAAGGTATTGGTAGAAGACAGAAAAATGCAAGCTATTTCAACACCCAGTGGTTCTCAGCCTGTGTGCTGTGAGCACAGTGGTGTACTGAAAAAAAATTCTCTGCAGATGTACTGCTAAATTTTGATCAGCTTTTAAAATTTATGTTTACTACAACCAAGTTTATGAATTATTGTAGCATCTCGCAGGTGGAGCCCTGAGTATTCACAACCAGAGAGATGTTGAATAGAGTCTAATTTGCTGTAAGTAAAAGTCAGCTCTTGCCATGGAAGAGGGACACCAGAGGACTTTGCCCTGAGGGCATATAAAAGAACATGGTGAGGGCAGTGGACAGCACCATGGTGCTGAACAGTAACCAAGTGTAATCACAGCTACTATAGACCTGTAAGACAGCCACAGTCACATGGTAGTGGGAGGGCATGGGGATGGTTGCAGACATACTTGGTGTAGTTTTAGATCTTTAATCCTTCAAGAATGCTGCAGAATTTTATATGATTTGAAAGTATGTCCTGAATACAGTAAGGTTGAGAACCATTGCCCTAGAGAGCTGTAATGACCAAATCATAGCTTTGCTCTGAGAAGAAACAACTCTGAGTTGGTGTTGGTAGTTTGGGAAGTGGAGTGGGATCTTGGATGCTTCATAGAGAAGTTGGTCTAGAAAACAAGAGCAAGCAGCTAAAAGGAAGAAAGCAACGTTTGTGGCTATATGAGGTTGCAGTTCCTCACTCCTTCGCTGGGCCTGTGTCCCAGGCATCCAGAGCATTCTCCTTGACCTGGCACACCATGTGTGGCCCTCTGCCTTTGTATCAGCTGTGCCCATTATCCATAGAGGATCCCTCCTCCTGGGCTGGGGGTGGCGAGCACTTTGATTCCAGTAACTTGGCTTGTTGCTCACATCTATCTGCTCCACTTGACCGAGGATACTTGGAAGACTGGGAATTGTCTGATTCTCCTCAGGAGCCCCTCAGGAAGACTGGGAATTCACAGTGGGGATGCCACACTGTGTGAGTGAGTGAATGGGGCCAAGATTGTGGCCTTCCTTGCTGAATGAGGTTTCAGCCACAACTGTGTTTAGTCTTCCTTAACAAGGCCCTATCTGTGGATTTAACATGAAGGTAGTTACTACGTAGAAGGAGAAGAAGGTGGCATGAGGAGTTTGGAGCTCAAAGAGAAAAGGTGTGGGGGCCTCTGAAGTGGTGCTTCCACAATGGGGAGAGGGCAGATCTGGTTTAGTAATGGGCTTCACTGCCTTTCACATGGAATAGGAAGCTTTTGCAAAAGGTACTTTTTATACACAAGCGGGATCATCACATTGCACATCTTCGCCTCTCCCCAAGGCCTTGACTGAATAATGACCTGGTGTTGAACTTGGAGTCAATTCCATGGGAAGACTTATTGGATCTGATGCAGAATTGCATACGGCAAAAAGGTGGCTATTTGAGGAAATTTTAAACCTGCCCCCAGATTATGTATTTTTTAATCGTACCATATCCATAAACCCTTAGGGCTTAAGGTTTAATAACATCTCAGCAAATGTTTGATTTCTATAACCTCAAGGTTGAATGGAACTTCTAAATTATGTAAAATTTTGTGTTGTACAATTAAGGAGGAAGAAAAATTGTCTGTCTATTGCTTCTCCCCTGCCCCCGCCATTCTCCCCTCAGTGCAGAAATTCCCAATATGCTCTCTTTGCATACCTCCAAAGACAGGGAGATTACCACTTTACATGGCAACCTGCTTTACTCTTGTACAGCTCTGTTGTTGGAAAGCTCTTCTTTATGTAGAGTGGGATTCTGCCTCGTGCCCTACTTTTGTTCTCAGAATCTTCCCAAATTTCTTCTTCCACACTGCTGTTCCTAGAGGCACTGGAAGATGTTTCTCCATTACTTAGGACCTTCTCTTTCCCAACACCACTCCAGTTCTTCATTCCTCCTCTAGCATGATTTCTGCATATGGTGTTAGGTTTTCCTTTACCTTCTTTCATTTTCCTTTCCTTTGATCTCATTTCTTTTTTGCTATATTTTATTTCTGAATGTGCAGAATAAAAAGCAATCCAAATAAAACTTTAATTACTGGGGACCTCTTAAACTAGTTTAAAGGCTTTCTAAGGCCATCAACTCCTCTGGGAAGCTGATAAAAGCAATCAAAGCTTTTTCCTGAGTCCTCAAATGCGTGAGCATTTGGCATAGAATGTTAGAGCATTTGGCATAGATTGTTAGACTTCATAGGCCAGTGTTCAGTGTATTGGGTGCTTTTACATATTATTTCAAGTAATCTTGTGAGGTAGGTATTTTGATGGGTTCCATTTATAGATGAGGAAACTGAAGCCAACAGAGATTAAGTATCTTGCCAAAGATCACCCTGCTAAGAAGCTATGTGGGAATAAGCTGCCGTCTCCGATGCCAAGGATTTCAGTCTCATGGGGGAAATAAGATACATTAAAATGAGCCGGAAAATGAGTGTCATGAACCAATGCTGACCAGAGATGCAAGCCTCATGTGGGAACTCCAAGGAGTGACCTTGTGATCCTGGACTCAAGACACTGCACGTGACTAAGGAGTTGGAAAGCAATGAGCAGAGCAGATGTGGCCAGAGATCCATGCTTCAGGGAGGCCATAGACGAAGGTACAGGTTGTGAAGGTGCAGTTAGGGAGGCAGAGTGTGGTGTGCATAGATAGATGTGGTGGGGCGCAGCCAAGAGAGGGCAGGGCTCAGGCCAGGAAGAGCCTAGGAGGTGTGCTTTGTCCTACAGATGAGGACAAGCTGGTGAAGGATTTTGAGGAGAGGCGACGCACGGTTGGATTTGCATTTCAGAAAGGTCACTCTGCCTATCATATGGAGCGGACAAGATATGTGGCAGGGAGATGGGGCGAGGGCTTACTGGGGGCAAGTGCACTGGGAGGTGAAAGTCAGCAGGTAGGTATTAGAACAGTTCCAGAGTAGATGCAACAAGATCTAAAAAAGAGTTAGGCTTGGCGTGGGACAGATTAGACAGAAGCTGAAAATGGAACTGAGCATTTTAATGAGATCTGTTACCCCACATTGCAAGGATTAAAAAAAAAAAATAAGGCACTGTGTGAAGTGCTATCCGTGGGTTAATTCATTTCACATTCAAAATTTTCCTCTGCATTTGTTGGAAACAGAAGCACAGAGAGGTGAACTAACCCATGTGACACAGTTTGGAGGTGTGGGGCCACATAAGAGCCTAGGTAGTCTGCCCTCTGCACCCATGTCGTTAGGTGCAGTCTGACCTCTGCATTCATGTCCAAACATCGCCTCTGTTAAACGAGCATGCAGTGAGAGAGTAAATATAAGTACCTGGCTCCCAGGAGGCATCGGCAATGTTTATTAGGTGATAGGTCTCTGCATGTAATGTCTTTCCCCTAGAAAGCCTTTTGCAGTTGTCAGAAGCCTTTAATCTGCCTTAACCACTTTTGACCACATTCACAATAATCGTGTCAAGAGGGCAGGGGAGGTGCCAGGCCTGGAGTATGTACTTGATAAACACTGAACAGATAAGTGTAGTCTATTGCTGCCTGTCCCTGTTTTACAGAGGGGGGAAATGAGGCTCAGATGCATCAACTAGGTACACTGAAGAGAACACTGTACTAGTCTCACCACCGAGAGGCGGTGGGGTGGTCTCTGTATAGGTGCCAGGTGGAATTCGGTTCAAATCCTAGCTGCTGTTCCGTCTCTTGGCTGTGTGACCTTGAGCAAATTACTTCTGAGTTTCCTCACTTGTCATACTTATTCCCACTTTTAAGGTGATTTAAGAATTAAAAATGAAAACCCATGTAATGCAGAACTGATCCTTAATATGAGTTCAAGGAATGTGCACTTCTTAAGGCAAAGGAGTTCTATCCAGATTTCTTTCTATAGAGCAAGAAGCACAGACCAGAACACAGAAATGGGTCAAGTCACCGATCACACATGCAGCTAGCATCATCTTTCCCCATGCAGCGTGCAGGCCCACTCTTGGGGTTGTGACAGAGGAGTGCTGTTTTAAAATCAGATATTCAGTCCATCAGGGAGTGCTCCCTGAAAGTCTGCTGGTACAATGGGACCTGAAATTGTGCGCTTATAACTGCAGTTGTCATGGAAACAGGCATAAGCTCGGGAAAAAAAATCCTGCAGTCCATGGGGACCACCTGTATCTCCATTCATGAAGCGGGGAAAGCCACACTGTCCCCTATCCATGAGAGGGGGAACGAATGTGTGTTAATTAGATTCAGGCTTATACCAGTTGCCACTTTGTGGGTTGCATGCCTGGATAGTGTGGCAAAGGGCCACTGGCTGACAGGCTGTCCCCGGAGGCAAAATCAAAGGCAAATGGATGGTTTCTGTGAATAAATATGAGTGTGCAGCTGAATGGGATGGCAGCATTTGCTGTTTCAGGGAGGCCAGAGCGGGGAGCTTGCTGAAGGGGAAGGCTCTGGTTCTTCAAGGTAGGGACCAAGCCATGGAAGTTTGACGTATTTGAGCTATAAAAGCTCTCATGCAGCAACCCCTGTGACTCCCAACACAGAACCTTTCTGATGTATTAATTTGCTTTGATGCAATGATGCTGCCTAACAAGCATCCCCCTAGACCCTGTGCCTTACAGCAACAAATATTTATTTGTGGCATTGGGTTTGTGGGTGGTAGGTGCTTAGCAGGGCTCAGCTTGATTTGTCTTCAGTCTTCTGTTGGGGTCAGGTGTGCTCCTCATATCCTGTCATTTTGGGGCTGCCATTCCTTGGGTCCTGTGGTTTTCATGGCCGGGGAGTAGACTGTCAGGGAGAGCTGAACCCACCTGCCCCTTAAAGCTTGTGCTCGGACTGGTGCACCCCCAGCTAAAGCAGGTCACATGAGCAGCACACCCACTGTCAGCGGGGCAGGGGGCTGCACTGCACCCACTTTGGGTGAGGACTTGCCACAGAGGGTCTGTGTTGAAATCTTCTGGGGATGTTTGTTAATAATATAAATTCCTGGCTTGTAATCTAGATCTGGTGAATGAATATCTTGATAAAAGCCCCGAAGGGAATTTTTAGCAGGCAATTCCAGGGCATTTTGAGGACCAGCTGGGCCATGGTGTCATGCTGTCAGTTTTTGACAGGGGGTGGGGGGTTGCAGGGGGTATGCCTACCGATCATCTTGAAGTTTTGAATTGCGAATGTCAGCCTCAATGTCATGAGTATGTGGTTTTAAAGGACTAAAAACTTTCAAAACCCACCTTGACATTTCCTTTGTTCTAAAAGAAAGCGGTTCCCCCTGCATTCAATGCTTGGATAAGCACATTTCTACAAAATGGGCTCCCTTGATCTTTTTGAGGCTCATTTCCCTGCTTGCTCTTTGGAAAGAAAGAGTTTCCTCATCTTTCCAGAAGAGGCTGGTCTTTTAGTTACCCTGAGCTTTCCTGCCCTTCCCACTGAGGAATCAGGCAACCTCATCTGAATTTGTGTGGCCTCTGAGACCCTATGTTGACACCCGCCTGTTCATGACTCCAGTGACTGCCCTAGTGGAGCACGTGGGGGCCATGGGAGCTGCTTGCCCTCACCCCAACTTCCTGGGGTGGAAGAATTAAAGTATTGAAATAGTGTCAGGTCTTCATTTACCAACACTGAGAAGTACTTGAAGCCAGCTATGTCCATTTGGAAACATAAATCATGATTATTTTGACTCTGCAAGGCCAAAAGAAGAATTTTTGAAACAAGACTTTTTTAAGAAGCTGAGAAAGAAAAGCAGTAAGAAACTACAAGGTTGGATGTGGCAGGGGGCTGAGGGGTCTTCAGCGTCAGGGTTTGGAGAAAACTCAGTCTCTGTGCCCAGTGTCAATTCAGGACCGCGGACAGCACCAATCCCCACCTGTTCCTCACCTACCCACAGTATCTGGAACTTTCAGAAGACGGTGTCTCTGTATCTAATGTTTATTTGGCTGGGATGTTTCCCTTCTCCGCTCCCAATTTTTCCAGATTTCTGAACTCCTATTTATATTTTGGAACTCAGCTCAATTTTCCCCTCCTTGATGACATAGCCACGGTCTTTTCTCTGTCACTGTAATAACAGCTTTGGTTCTCTGCTATTTTCCAGATAGCCAAGGTTGCTAAACCAGTGATTTTTGGATAAAGGCTGATTGGATAAGAATAGCATCCCATCTCTTTTTTTTCCTAAAATCTAGACCTTAATAGATTTTGTATGCCTTCTGACAGCCACCTTCATGGTGGAGATGACAGATTTATTCCCACTCTGCAGGAGGGAGAACAGAACCCGTGGAGGTTTAATGCCTCACTCAGGAATAGACAGTGATGCAGAAAATTCACTGTCATCCAGAACCTCCCCTCTGAGCTGAGGCTCTGTTGCTGCGGTTGCTGCTGTTTGTTTTTTTGTTCTATGGATAAAAATGCCTGAAGCTTTAAAGGCTAGTTTTTGTAAGCAGAGCTCAACCTAATGCTTAAAGTTTGTGAAAAGAACAAAAGCGTCCTGCCACTGTCAGCTCTGTCCTCCCAGTGGGGGCTGGATGGGAGATAACAGTAGGTTTGGAGAAGAATCCCTTTCTCCTGCCTGGCTGCTCCTCTGACTCATGAGCTATTTGGCAGTAGAAACACGACTGCAGCCCAGCAGGGTTTTGGTAGAGTCTTCATGAGGATGCCTTCCTGCATCATCTGTAGTGTGCAGGCTTTGCACTTGCCAGACTTCTCTCCCAGCCAGTGGGGTTAGGTTTTCAGGAATTTGAAAAGCAGAAAAGAGAGATTTATTATATGTCCATCTATGCTTTTCTCCCTTTGTTTCTCTTTTCTCTCCTTTCTTTCCTCCTCTTTCCATCTTTCATTTCCTCTTCCCTTTTTTTTTGTCTCGTCTTCCTTTTCTCTCCTTTGCACTCCCTCTCTCTTTTCAAACTTTCTCTTTCTACTTTCTCCTTCCCTTGCCTCTTGTCTGTTGCCTCCCTCTTCCCCTCCTGCCCAGCAAACATCTGCTAAACACTGTGTACGGTTCCTGGCTGGTTCCTGAGGATATAGAGATGAAATACGCAGAACTCCCCTGGCCATGAAGGGGTGTCCACCTCAATGAGAGATGGGCACATTGGGGGAGGGCTGTGCATTGGGAGAGGGCTGTGCATTATACTGGTGATTAGATCATGGGGGTGGACCCCAAAGTCTCCGTAGGGGAAGCCAGTTACTCCAGATCCACTTCCTTTTGCATTCCTAACAGAGAATTTTGTAGTTTGCGTTTTCTCCTTACATTTTATTATCTAGCACTTTTGTTCGTGCTTAAAACTTCCTGGAAAATATTTTAGTAGCTGTAGTAGCTGAATGATACCTCATTACTGGTGTGGTTATGCCATTGTAATTAATTCTGGATCACATCTTTGTGTGTCATTTTTTGACCCTGTTTTGGACATTTTCTGGAGGACAAATTCCCAGCACTAAATTTATGGGTCAAAGGACATGAACATTGTTAAGGCCTTTGATACCTGTTGCAAACTTGGCTGCCACATATTCTTACTGAGGAATCCCAACTTTGAGGAGAAGATAAAGACGATTTCTCCCACTTCTCCCATTTCCACCCAGCGCTCATGAGATGTCTTAGCTTGGAAACGTTTCTATGTTCTGGTTCCTCCCCAGTGAAAACCTCTCCATGACCTTCACCACGGAGCCCAGACTCCCCTGTACACACGGCACTGGGGTCCCTGAGATCTGGCTTCTGCAATCGTTTCCACATTCCCCGCTTTGAGGTCACCCTTCAGCCAAAGGAAACCACTTACAGACCCCCAGGCACGCCAGGCTGCTTCTGACCTCTGTGTCTTTCCCCATGGAATATGGTCTGGATCTGTGTCCCCACCCAAATCTCGGGTTGACTTGTAGTGCACAGTATTGGAGGTGGGGTCTGGAGGGAGGTGATTGAATCGTTGGGGTGGATTTCCCCCTTTGGTGCTGTTCTTGTGATAGTGAGTGAGTTCTCAGAAGATCTTGTTATTTAAAGGTGTGGCACCTCCCCACTCTCTCTCTTCTTCCTGCTCGGCCACGTGAGGTGCTCACCCCCCACCCCCCACTTTGCCTTCCACCATGATTGTAAGTTTCCTGAGGCCTCCCCAGAAGCCGAGCAGATGCCAGCACAGTGCTTCCTGTACAGCCTGCAGAACCATGAGCCAATTAAACCTCTTTTCTTTTCTTTATAAATTACCCAGTCTCAGGCATTTCCTTATGGCATTGTGAGGACGGACTAATACACCATGTGCTTCCCTCTCTCAGAATCCCTTTTTGCCTTTGCTGTCTGGCTAATACCTACTCAGCCTCCAAGCTCAGAGGAAATGCTTTTCCCTTTAGCAGGGTTGATGTAGAGGCTGCCTCCGTGCTCTGTGGCCTTCTGCACTTCCCACACTGGGGGCAAAGGCCAGCTGTTGATTCAGCCTCCCTCACTGGCCTGAGCACCCCTTGAGGACACAAGCTGCATTTAAGTTGCCTACACCCATCCTTAAACAATGATTTATAGTGTGGAGTTCTAGCCACAGAAAAGGACAGAGAATGAACAATGAGCTTTTCACCTGCCAGACCTGGGCTCAGGAAGCACTTCAAATACACACCTAGGACGCAGAGCCCAGAGGAGCCTTTGGGAGGCCGAGGTGGGTGGATCACCTGAGGTTAGGAGTTTGAGACCAGCCTGGCCAATAATGGTGAAACCCTGTCTCCACTAAAAATGCAAAAATTAGTTGGGCTTGGTATCCCCATCTTACAGACGAGGAAACGGAGGCTTGGTAAGCCACATGGATAATAAGTGGAGTCAGGATTGAAACCCACCTCTGTCTGAGTGTGGACGTTTTGCTTTTAAGCGGTGCTGACACAAGAACATGATTTGCTTTAGGTCACTGCTGTTGCCATGGAACGAACTGGCATCTCTGACATGCCCGAGCTAATCAATTCAGCTGTTAGACTTTGGCTGAGTTTTTCATGAAATCTTTATTTCTTCAAGGTTTATACATAATAATTTTTTTTTGAGATGGAGTCTTGCTCTGTTGCCCAGGCTGGACTGCAGAGGCATGATCTCAGCTCACTGCAACCTCCACCTCCTGGGTTCAAGCAATTCTCCTGCCTCAGCCTCCTGAGTAGCTGGGATTACAGGTGCCCGCCACCATGCCCGGGTAATTTTTGTATTTTTAGTAGAGACGGGGTTTCATCATGTTGACCAGGCTGGTCTCAAACTCCTAATCTCAGGTGATCCACCCATCTCAGCCTCCCAAATTGCTGGGATTATAGGTGTGAGCCACTGCATCCAGCCTAGTTTTTACATAATAATTTTTATGCAGAGCATACCATTTTTCACATCTGCTGTTTTCCCCTCACAGTAATCGTGTGAGAGGCAACAGACAGCACTGGTACTTTTTTTTGTAAGTGTGTGAATTTGGTATTATTAATTTAAAAAACATACATTATGTAACATTTACATTTTTTGGTATACAGTTCTGTGCACTCGTATTTCCTGCATGAGAAAGGCAGCCTTAGAAGGCAAGGCCCGTTGATCTTAGAACTTGTAGGGGGTATTCTAAGTTCTATCTTTTTATGAGGTGTCATGGATTCTAGAGTTTGAGAATGTTTAGACATGTTTAGACATGGGACAGAAGCATGGCTTGGTGGCTGGAATGCTGGACAGGCCGTTAGGAACCCTTGGCTCTAGGCTGCACCCTTACTAGTTGTGTGAACTTGGAGGTCACACCTGTCTGTGGAGCTCATTTCCATGCGAGGTGGAATCAGACCTAACATTCCGCATGGACCGTTCAGTGCACATGGCCACAAAGCGCGTAACTCCTTCAAAGCCCGTTTCCCACAGTCTCTTCTGTGGGAAAGTATCTCTTCAGATTTTCCACACCACAAAGGGACCTGAGTTTGGAAAAGATATCAACTCAATTATCCTCTGGAATATCCATATCAAATATCAGCAGAGGCAAGGATCTGAAAAGTTCTGTCATAAAGACATCATTGCTTCCGCTTAACCCACAGATTTCTTTTTTTTTTTTTTGGTGGGGGTGGGAGGGCGGAGTCTAACTCTATCACCCAGGCTGGAGTGCAGTGGCGCGATCTCGGCTCACTGCAAACTCCGCCTCCCGGGTTCACGCCATTCTCCTGCCTCAGCCTCCCAAGTACCTGCGACTATAGGCGTGCGCCACCACGCCCAGCTAATTTTTTGTATTTTTAGTAGAGATGGAGTTTCACCATGTTAGCCAGGATGGTCTCGATCTCGATCTCCTGACCTTGTGATCCGCCTGCCTCAGCCTCCCAAAGTGCTGGGATTACAGGCGTGAGCCACCGCACCCAGCCTTAACCTAGAGATTTCTAAACTCACGGCACTGGGGAACCCCTGTCTGGGCCCGTACCTACTAAAGTCTCTCTGGGCTTGAGTTCTGAAGCACATGGCTTTGAAAATGCTTGTTTAGGAGGCAAAGGAACTACTAATTTTAAGAAAGAACTTGACGAGGTTGAATCAGCATTTGGCTTCCTATGGGCTTTTTTTTTTCGGAAGTAGACCAGCGCCTGAGAGACGCTAAGGGCTTGGAGCCCTGGGCGCCCCTGCTTGCAGTGTCTGGTGGTGGTAGTTGGGGAGGGAGTGGATTTGAACACGAGCTCCACCATGTGATTCTAGGAAGAGCATAGCAGGTTGGGCCAATCTTCTGGCACACAGTGCATTAAAATGCCACCTTCCAGGCTGAGCCTGAAAAGCCCCCTATTAAATGTGACAAGGCATACGGGTGCCTGCAGGGTGGCCATGTTCCGGAAGCCATGCACCAGCTGCTGGTGACTTATGTTTCCTGTTCTGGAGCCGGTGAAACATGCATGCCAGCTTGTGGGTGCTTCCTGGATGTGCAGAGCCCGGGCCTCTTTTTCCCACTGGTCCTGGAATGCCATCAAGAGGCTTGGTGAGTTTCCTCCCTGGGGATGCACACATCTCTTTTAGGATACAGATAGGTCGTGGGGCCTAGGAGCAACTTACCTTGAAGCATCTTCCTCCAGAGATCCTCCTGCTGAAGAACAGGATGTGCCTTGTCACACTGCTTTTCCTCCACTCCCAGCTGTGACGTCTTTCTCTCCATCTTCACCCATTCATCTGTCAAGAATCAGTTCAGTCACCCAGCCAGCCAGCCTGGCTGTGTCCAAGATGCCGGAAAGGCAGCAGTGAAGAAAACAAAGTCCGTTGCCTCTGTGGAGCTCACGGTCTAGTAAAGACAAGTTTACTATGCAAACTCCAGGCAGTGCCGTCCCCACCAACACCCGTGTCTTGTGTCCCTGGGGAGTTGTGTCCCGCACAGCCAATGGGGTAACACGCCAAAGCTGTGATTCCGGTGTGGCAAGTCACATTTTAGACAGACCTAGAAATACATAGTCTGCCAGATGTGCTGTAAGTACTGTGAATACATAAAATGGGTAAGGGATGTAGGGTCAGCTGGTGGGGTGGTGGCGTGTGTTGTCCCAAACAGGGCAAGTTGAGGGGACAGCACTCAGATAAGTAACATCAAGCAGGGCCCAAAGGAAGTAGGAGAAGGAAGACTGCCAGGATCCTGGGACTCCAGATGAACTGGGGTCTCGCTGCCCGTGGCTTTCACTCTGAGGGAAATATGATTCTGATGCTAGAAGCTTTGAGCAGCTAACTGCATGATGTGTTTCTGATCCCTTAGTTTGGGTTGAACTCTTCTTCTCTGGGCTTGCAGGGCATTGTGGTGGATGCTATAAGACCATGGGACCTGGTCCAAGGGAACACTGAAGTGCCTTCTGTACACTTCCTCAGATGGCCTTGGCAAGATCAAGCTCTGGTTGCCCACAGTGCTAGCCAGGTCAATATGCACTCTTTATTGAACAGGATACCCTCCCTGCAGTCCCTGGAACCACCTCCCAGATGCACCACTTGCCTCCAGGTTCTTGAGTGAGGCTCTGCTATCAGAGCACTACCTACTGTGGGTTGTTCTTGTCAGTTTACTTTTTTTTTTTTTTTTGAGACGGAGTCTCGCTCTGCGCTCGCTGGAGTGCAGTGGCACCATCTCGGCTTACTGCAAGCTCCACCCCCCGATGCAATGAGCTATGATCATGCCACTTTACTCCAGCCTGGGTGATAGAGCAAGACTCTGTCTCGAAGAAAAGAAAAAAGAAAAGGGACACAAATTAACAAATATTAATAATAAAAAAGAGTGCTTAGTGTTTTCATGCAAAGAATGGGGCACTCCTTTTGGAAAGGAGTTTGGTCATCTTTATCAAGGGCTGTAAATAAGGTTTATGTCGTTTGCCCCAGTTGTTAAGCTTCTGAGAGCCTTGCCTAACAAATCATTCAAACTAAGGAAGGAATTTTATGCACAAAAATGTTTTTTGCAGCAATACATATCACTGTAAAAACCAGAAAATAACTTCAGTAACCAACAATGGGGGAATTATTAAACAATTTATTATGTATCCCTAAGATGGAATATTTTATGATTATTTTTAAAATATAGTCATGAAGGGGGGCCAGGCGTGGTGGCTCACGCCTGTAATTAATCCCAGCACTTTGGGAGGCTGAGGCAGGCAGATCATGAGGTCGGGAGATCAAGACCATCCTGGCTAACACGATGAAACCCCGTCTCTACTAAAACTACAAAAAATTAGCCGGGCATGGTGGCGGGTCCCTGTAGTCCCAGCTACTCAGGAGGCTGAGGCAGGAGAATGGCATGAACCCAGGAGGTGGAGGTTCACGCCAAAGGCCCTGTCTCCAAGATCGCGCCACTGCACTCCAGCCTGGGCGACAGAGGGAGACTCCGTCTCAAAAAAAAAGAAAAAAAAAGTATATGTATATATACACATAGTCATGAAGAATGTGCGGCAAGTTGGGATGTGATTATGGTAAAATGCAGGAAGGACAGAATTGTGTTCTTTTTGGTTCCCATAATATTCTGGTTTCTGACTTGCATATCATTCCCTCCGCCCGGAACACTCCATATGGTGAAGCTTTGTTTGTGTTTATGCATAAACATGTTTATGGCTGAGTTCCATTCTGGAATGGTATTGACAAATAGAAGAGGGTTGAAAGCCTAGGTCTGTGCCCTTAGGATAGGCTGGGGGATTGAAAACGCCCTTTAGAGAACATCATCTGAATACATGAATATTTACGTAGACATATTCATACAATTCTGTTTGTGTGTGTGTGTGTGTTTATCTATCCGCCTTCCTCTAATGACACATCCATTTATCTATCTATAGTCATACAGAGTGTAGATATAGGAAATACAAATAGACTGTTTTTTAGACTTATTTTCTGGGTCTGCGCTTTCTCTGCCCAACCCCCCAGATAAGGTTGGCAGCGCTTTTGCTTGGCTTCCATGGCAGGTCCCCAGTCTTCTCCTCTTCAACCCCACATACCCTATGACTTGATAAACATCTGTCTCTCCATCTGTCAACCCCGGAAAGCAGATTCCAGCTCTACGCCTGGTCCCCTCTGGCACTCAGAGCATCAGTTGGTAGCTGATCGGTGCTTGGATGAGTGAGCGGATGTGTGCACTGTGGGGAAGAAAACAGAGGAAAAAGGGTGGGGAGACATCAGAATGTCAACCGGGAGTTATACTGGGAAAGTGGGGTTTTTAGTCTCTTCACTATCTTTTAAAATGTCTCTCAGTTGATCATTATCATCTTTAATAATACCTTGATAACTCCCTGTTCTACAAATGACCCAGTTTCTTCAACAAATGAATGACATTCAAAAGGGAGGAGGGGCCAGTGCAGATGCTGACGGAGACTGCCGAGATGATGAGGCAGGTGTGCTATGGGGTCTGGTATGGCTCTTGATTCAAACCTTCCAACTACAAAAAGACATCCATGAGTCAATCAAGGAACATTGAACAGGGCCTGATTATTGACTGATAGGGAAGCTATTAAATTAATTGGGTTCGTTGGGATAATGGATTCTGGTTTTGTTTCTTTAAAAAGTCTTTACCCCTTTCCTGTTTAGAAAAAAAAAAGTGCATCTTGCTGCGCACACTCATTTCTCGGGGCAAACGGGAAGTGGGTTAGCAGTGAGAGAGATCTAGTAAAGTATTTCTAGGTGGAAAGATACAGTGCTTGGACTTTGTTTTAAAACGTCTCAGCAAAAACAAAACAAAGTGAGGGGGAGAAAGGTGAAAGGAGAACGGGAAGTGTTGGATAGAGAAGTATTGAAGCTGGTGATGGATCTGGGATGGGGGAAGTTAAATGCCTTTACTTTTGAAAATATTTGATAATTCTTTCATTAGAAATTAAAAAGAAAAAAATTTCTCCTGGCTTTTCTCCAAGGAACCTTAATACTTTGCCTTGCTTTGCAGAGTGACCGACTCCTCATCAAAGGTGGACGGATCATCAACGATGACCAGTCCCTTTATGCTGACGTCTACCTGGAGGATGGACTTATCAAGTGGGTTGATCAAAACAGACCTTTTAAGAAACCTGTGTCGCCAGGCTGCCTGGCCTTAGATGGAACGGAAGGCTGGCATTCTGCCCTAGAATGACAGGGCTGTCTACCTGTATTTCAGGGGTAGAGACCTCACAGAGGTTGGGGGAGGTGCACGCTGCGGGTGGACAAGGGGCTGGCATTTCTCAGGTGCCCCCCGGGCTAGGCTCCCTGCCACATAGCTGAGGCAGCTCCTCTCATGCAATGCTCACACAAAAGCTGCAAAATGCAGACATGTTTCCTGTTTTGTGGTTTTGGAGGCAGCAGGCCAATGAGTCTGGGTACCTGGCCCCATATGATGGGGTGAGTTAGGGTCAAGGCCCGGATTCCACCCTAAGACAACTGAATTCACAGCTCTTCCTTCCACCTACCCACAGTTTCTGGAATTGGGTTGAGGGGAGCAGGGAGGAAGGAGGAATGTGTGGCTTCCAAGCCTGGCCTTGGCACTTAAAGAAAAGATGGACGTTGGGGCTGGAGTTTCCTTTACTTTCTTCTCATTGGCTCCCTCTTCAGTCCTGCTTACGACAACCCAGGTGTCTTAGCCAGCTCTGGCTGCCGGAACAGAATGCCACAGGCTGGGTGGTTTAAATAGCTGCAGTTTATTTCTCACAGTTCTGGAGGCTGGAAGTCCCAGATCAAGCGGCCATCAGGGTTGGTTCTTCCTGAGGCGTCTGTCCTTGGCTTGCAGACACCACCTTCTAGCTGTCCTCGGGCCCTTTCTGTGTGTGTGCACACTCCTGGGGGCTCTTCTCCTAAGGACACCAGTCTTGTTGGATTCTGGCCCCACTCTTGTGGCCTCATTCAACCTTAATCACCTCCTTAAAGGCCCCGTCTCCAAAGGTAGTCCCATGGGGGTGGGCTGGGGCTTCAACATGAATTTTGGGAGACAAAATTCTGTCCATAATGCCAAGCAGGGGTCTGTAGGTGGCCTTCACTTTTCTTTTCTTTCTTTTTTTTTTTTTTTGAGACAGAGTCTCACTCTGTTGCCCAGGCTGGAGTGCAGTGGTGCAATCTCAGCTCACTACATACAACCTCCGCCCCCCGGATTCAATCGACTCCCCTGCCTCAGCCTCCTGAGTAGCTGGGACTACAGGCATGCACCACCATGCCCGGCTAATTTTTTGTATTTTAGTAGAGATGGGGTTTCACCATGTTGGCCAAGATGGTCTCGATCTCCTGATCTCGTGATCCACCTGCCTCAGCCTCCCGAAGTGCTGGGATTACAGGTGTGAGCCACCGCGCCCGGCTGGCCTTAACATTTTACTGGTGGGTGAGGATCGGTACAGTTCTCCTTCTGTGAGTTGTACCCTGGATTTGCTGGGTGCTCAGCCTCTTCCCTTAAAATCTGGAAGAGGAGAGAAGGACACTGTTTCAGGATCCAGCATGAGTGGTTGGCACAAGAAGGAAAGGCAGAGGGGAATTGGAGCTCGGGGAAGGCAGAAAGGGATTGATACCATTAACAGAATCATCCTGGGGCCCGTGTGGGCTTTGGGTATGATGATGCAGGAGGAGGAGGAGGAGGCTGGGGGAAAGGGGCTGTGGAGTATTGGGGGCATTGAAAGAGACTACATATGCAAATCACCCAGCGAAGAGGGGTACCCAGAACAGTTGAGCCCTCCCTGCCTCCCCCTAGCTCACCCCCCAGTTCTAGTCCTAAACTTTGACCATTTCAAGTCCAGCTCGGGCCTCCCCTCCTCTGGCTTCATTCCTTGCTTACTCTTCTGGCCATAATGAAAACTTGGGACTCACAGGACTTGCCAGGCTGCTGTCACCTCAGAGCCTTGCACCCATCAGTCCCCTGCCTGGAACGCCTTTTCTCCTTGCCCCTCTGCCTTCTCCTCATCTCTTGTTTGTCCTTGTGGGCCCAGCTCATGTGACTCCTCCTCCAGGAAGCCTTCCTTGACCCCAAGATGGTGTGGGGTACATCCCTCCGTCCCCAGAGCCCGTGAGCTGCTGTCTGTTGCAGCCCTCGTCACACTGCATTGCTCCTTGACCAGGGCCTTGCCTCGTGGCCCCCACCCTGGGGCCCAGCACCAGGCCTGCGGAGTAGGTCCTGGAGCGCCAATTCAGGGAAAGCATAAACAAATGAATGTTGGCCATCAGGTGGTGAGGATGCTCCTGTCAGCTGCAGGGCACCTGGATCCCGAATGGTTAGGAAGGCAGATGGGGGGTGGGGAAGGGTGTCAGGATGCGTCAAAAAATGAGGTTTTCTAACTCAACCATGGCTTAGATATAGAGAAAGCAACTCCGAGGGAGCACCCCTTTGTGTGGGGGTTTTGGGCTTCTGAAGCCTGAAAGGTAAAATGACCCTTAGAATGATCTCGTGGGCTCCCTGCTCCCACACACCACCTGCTGCTTTGATCTGACCACATCCACGCCCATCCTTCCTGGGCCAGGCCCCCTGATAGAGGGCCTGCAATCCCAGGGGGTATACAGATGGAGCAAGTGGCCATGAGTTGAGCTGCATTCATTAAGTGCGTGCTGTATGTATGAACATCAAGAGTCCTAGGACTCCGGCTAACCTGGCTGTTGAGGAAATATGCAGTTTCCCTAAATTCATTATCTGTCAGCCCCTCTTGGTCGTAAACCCCTTTTACTTGAATCCGTTGCTGAGAAGCTCTCTGAGTGTCAGCAGTTCTCCTCTGGCCTTGTGAAGCTGAGCGAGTGACAGTGACCGAGGCCTCACACGGCCCTCGGGTGTTTATTCAGAATGTGCATCCTGCAGGCGGAGAAGGGTAGGTGTGGAAGAGCCAGGGACCACCTGGCACGCAGAGGCACAATTATTCTCCTCCACTTTAATTAAACCCCAAGAATCCTTTAATTTTGTGGCCATTTGCCAAGTTTTCTTAAGAGCCGCTCAGCTGTCGTGATTCGTTGGATTATGATTCATCGGGGTTTCCATTTAATTCACTTAGCCTTGGTGAATCAGGTGCCGGTGGTTGAGTTTCTTCCGCACCGTGGGGTGATGGTGTTGGGGGAGGGGCGTCTGTCTCTCCTCTTTCCCTTTCAAGCACATTGCTATTGAGCACCATTCAGTGAGTCCCGTTTAGTTTAATCCCAGTTCAGGGAGAATCTGGCTTCTATATACGGGAAGCAGGGCAGCAGTAAAGCCCGCTGGTCAGAGCTCTGATCTTAGTCTTGAGGAGACCTGGGCTTAAATCCAGGCCCATCACTGACTTCCTGGGTGGCTTTGGATGAGTCACTACACCTCTCTGAGTTGTGTTGTCCTCTTTTGCAAAATGGGAATACCTCCTACCTCACAGGGCTGCTGGCGGGAGACCAGAGAGGGTTTGTTAAGAGGCTATGATTGTGCCTGGTAAGAAAGAGCCTCTGGCTGCAGAGATGGCACTCATTGTTGAACATTAAGCATCTTAGGACTGTGGCCAACCAGGCTGCTCAGGAAATGTGCTATTTCTTTAAAAAAAAAAAAAAAAAAAGAAAGAAAAGCCAGGCATGTTTGCTCAAACACTTTGGGAAGCCAAGGCAGGAGGACCCCTTGAGCGCAGGAGTTCAAGATCAGCCTGGGCAACATAGGGAGATCCCATCTCTACAAAAAATTAAAAAACAAAATTAGCTGGGCATGGTGGTATACACGCCCGTAGTTCCAGCTACTTGGGAGGTTGAGGTGGGAGGATCGCTTTGAGCCCAGCAAGTGAGGCTGCAGTGAGCCATGATGTGCACTACTCTACTCCAGCCTGACTGACAGAGATCCTGTCTCAAAAATAAATAAAAGAACCTCTCATCAGAGTACTTGTTGGCCCCCACAGCATGGTGACTCAGTCACAGGCTTGAATCAGACTGATCTGTGATTCTGCTGACACTCATGCGTAGGTCCATGCCCATGTGTAGACACACCATGTGCATGTCTACAGCCAGTGGCTCTTCTGACTGGACTGTGGCCAGGTCTTTGCCTGGGTTGGCATTTGGGGTGCTACCCTGTCCTCTGTTAGAGCTGGTTGTGAGCATTCAATGAGAGAAGCCGTGATTCGCTTAGAAGACGCTGTTCTTCAGTTGCTGTTCCTTTTAAGTTAAGGGCCAGGTGTCTTCCTGACCCCTTTCCCTTCAGCTGTTGGCAAGCCCACACTTTTGGAGAGGACGGCAGAAGGATTGGGGAAGACAGGATTTCCCTCAGTCAAGTTGGACATTCTGGGGATATTATAAGCAGTGGCAGTGGACATTCTGGGGATATTATAAGCAGTGGCAGTGGACATTCTGGGGATATTATAAGCAGTGGCAGTGGACATTCTGGGGGTAAGGGACTGGTTATAAGCAGCGGCGGTGGACATTTTGAAGGTAAGGGATTGGTTATTAAAAGCAGCGGCGGTGGTGATCCTGGTGGAGGTGGACATGTGTGGTAACATTTTCTGAGTGTTCACCTTGTCCCTGGCACTGTGCGGTCCTAGGCTTATTTCCTGGGTTAAGAGCACAGTGTGTGGCACCCACGTTTTTGGGGGAGCCCCAGCTGGGATCTGCTTGCTGGCCCAGCTTCTCCTGGGAGCCCAGGAGGGCAGGGGCTACTGTCTTGGTTGCCTGGCTGTGGATTCTGTCTAGAACTGCACTTTTGGTCACTGAAGCAGCATCTTCCTGGGTCTTTACTACTGGTGTTTCATGTGACTTAGAAAATTAATATACTGCCCAATCTCAAGAGTTCACAACAATTGGATTTTTTTTTTTTTTTTAAGTAAAAATCAGTCACAGATCTCATGGTCTGAGCCAGACCTTGACCTTGGACGCTGCTGGGTCCTTTTCCTGGTTCTGGCTGAGCCTCTTCCCCCAGCGCCTTGATAGACCTCCTGACTCTGGTGCCAGCAAATAAAAACCAGAAGCCACCGTCATCAATAAGTCACCTACAGAGATCCCCGGGGGCTTGGTTTCTCTTTTCGTAGGCTCCTTTCCCTCCTTCCCCATTTGGAATTTACCCTCCTTCTGGAGGAAGTTTTCCGGCACCTGCTACATCGGAATAGATGTGACAGTCAGCGTGTGCATCATGCTGGTCTCACCTCTGTTGGACTGAGCTCTGCCACCCCTCCACCTGGAAGCCTTCTTAGATAACGGGCTGGATGAAAGAGCCCCTCCTCTTGTCCCCTGGCTCTCTCTGCTATACTGGACTCTAACAGTCTGCCCACCTGCCTTACCTCCTGTTAGACTGTGAGCCCCTTGAGGGCATGCGCCCTGCCTGAGTTATCTGTCTACCCAGGGCCTTGTGAAGGGCCTAACTCAGAAATGTTTATTTAACAGAACTGAAGCTGTGGGTTGACTGCCCATTCTACTTTTCCTTTAAGAACCAAGGCTGTCTCTGTTGTTTGCCTCCAGACAAATAGGAGAGAACTTAATCGTTCCTGGTGGAGTGAAGACCATTGAAGCCAACGGGCGAATGGTTATTCCCGGAGGTATCGATGTCAACACGTACCTGCAGAAGCCCTCCCAGGGGATGACTGCCGCTGATGACTTCTTCCAAGGGACCAGGGCGGCCCTGGTGGGCGGGACCACAATGATCAGTGAGTGACACTGTCCCCTGCCTTAGGGACATAGACTGTGAGGTCCCCTCCTCATCACCAGTATCACAAGTGCTCAGTGTGTTCGAGGCTGTCTGCCCAGGGTGCCACTGGATTTCATTCTCACCGCAGCCCTAGGACACAGGTCGCCGTTTTACAGAGCACACCATGTGTGCCACTGGGACTACACAAGATGGCTTAATAAACAACATGGTTTTATAGGCACCAATTTTAAAAAATTATTTTTAAAATATTGAAATACCATCTCATTGGTATAATTGCTTAGCATGAGACTGAAGTCACATTTAGATTTTTAGAAACAAAATTTGTTTAAAGAAAAGCATTAAGTGAAGAAGACATGGATTATAGGGAGATAAAGCAAAAAAAAAAAAAAAAAAAAAAAAGAAAACCCTTCAACATGATGTGAAGATGGCTGTGGTTTCAGAACCAGTGACATAGGTATTATTGTGACAGATGGGAGAATAGAGGCTCAGAGAGGTAAAGCAACTTGCCCAAGGAGACATAGCTGGGAAGTGGTTGTATTAGTCAGTATTGCTGCAGTAATACTGTGATAAGACCACGTAACAAACAGCCCCCAAATCTCAAGCAACACTTGTTTTTCTCATTTGAGGGTGTGCAGGAGTGGGCATGGGGCTGGAGTGGCTGTGCTCAGCTATAGGTTGGACTCGGGCACCATGGGTCTCCCATTCTGGACCCAGCGACTCCCCAGCCACTCTATTCTCCTGGTGAATGGCAGAATGCAGGGGATTCTGGCCGAAACTTGCCTCCTCTCACTGCCTCATCTCTTCCCTTCCATGCTGCAGCTTCCACCCACATTCTGTTGGCCAAGGTCAGTCACGTGGCCGAGCCCAAAGTTGACAGGAGCACACTGTGCCACAGAGAGCCCTGGTGAGGCTGGGGAGGGAAGGAAATACTGTGGGCAATGAGACCAGTCCCCAACAGTGCTCAGTCTGGGAAACTGGATTCCTCCTCCATAGCCCTGTGCAGCTCGATTGCTGTTTCTTGTGTTGATTTTGAAGAGCTGCTTTTGCTTGAATTCATTTTAATAAGCAATTTTAACTAAATAGGCCACAGTTTATTGTAAATGTTCTGTCAACTGTTAGGCTCTTCAGTTCCAGGCTACTTGTCTGTAAGCTGGCCCCAACCCTGCCCGTCTCTCCCACTTCTTCACAAAGGAGTCCCTTTGGAAGCGTGGTCTGTGGGCTGAAGCCCACTGCTATGGGCAGAGTTTGCCAAGTCCCTGAGCCAGGAGTGGGGCTCGACTTCTGAGGCAAGCACTGTCCTGATCCCTCTTCCAAAGGGCAGCCCGTGGATCTGCTGGATGGGAAATGGGAGGAGGATCTAGACTTGGACTTGGATCCCAGTGGCCAGGATTTGAACCCGAGCACTGGCACTCGGCAGGCAGCTGCATGACTGTGGCTAGCACTTGGCCTCTCTGAGCCTCATCTTCCTTGTCTGTAATGTGGGCCTTACGGTGGGAAGCGCCTAGGGTGGTTTGGAGACGTACATGAGATTCCTTCATGTAGTGCATGGGACATGAGAGTTCTCAGAGATGGGCACAGAAGTTCCGGGCTCAGGGGGACTGCATAGGGCAGGGGAAAGAGTCCTGGATGAGGAGCCAGCGTTCCTGGGACGTCCCCTGCTTTTCTCCATCACCAGCTGTGAGATCCTGGGAAGCCCTGCCCTGTAAACCTTATCCTTCTCACCTGTGAAGGGCAGTTTCCAAAGTGTGTTTCATGGAACACCAAGAGCCTGTGAAAGCACACGAGGACCACAGTCCGGGGCTCTGAAAGGGTCCCCGCCCTTCCCCATCTTCATTCAACAAATGTTAATTAAGAGTCCACACCGGGTGCTGTATCAGGTGAACAAAAGCAGGAAAGATGCTCGTTGTCAAGGGCCTGTCATCTCTCTGGGAGTCACTAATCATCCACCTATATGACTAGAAACTGTGACTCCTGCTGTAAAAGAAGGGTGCACAGTGCTTTGAACTGAGGGGCGGGGCCTCGGGGAAGTGTTCTCTGAAGAAGCGACATTCGTACAGGGATCTGAAGAATGAGTTGGAACTAACCAGGGGAAGGGGGCAGAGAAGAGCAGAGCCCCGGGAGGAGGGAATAGCATATGCAAAGGCCCTGAGGTGAGAACACACCTCCCATTCCAGAGACTGCAGGGAGGCCTGCGGGGCAGGGGTGTGGAGATTGAGGGATGACATCCTGTGAGGCAAGGCTGCAAGGAGAGGACAACCCTGAGCCTCGATGACCTGATGAGGCTGTGGCTCTTTCTCATATGGGTGACAGGCAACGTTGAGGTATTTTAAGCAGGGAGAGGTGAACTGTTCTGCGTTTTGGAGAGACCGTAATAGAGTGGCCGAGATGGGATGTGGCAGGACCAGCTGGGAGGCGATGGCTTAATACAGCTGAGAGATGAGGGCGGCGTGGCCGTGGACTGGGCAGAAGTGGACAGCTTGTGGGTTTTATGAAGGCCAGTCAACAGCCCTCGGTACTGGGTCAGACATGGGGGCATGCGAGGGAAAGGAAGTGCCACGGGTGACCTGGGCCTCTGGCTGTGGAACCGTTACTTGGGGATGTCCACCACAGCTGGGGTGGGGATGGGGACAGTACTGCATGAGGTTTTGGACATTCTGGTTTGGGGGAGCTTTTGAGTCATCTCGGTGGAGAAGCCAAGAACACAGCCGGGTTCAGAGTTCTGTAGCTCAGAGCACGTGGTGTGTTTCAACGAGCTGGTGCAAAGCCAAGGGATCCAGTTAGTGAGCCTAGTGAACGGTAGGGGATGGAGTCCTCAGGATGATTGAGAAGCGGCAGCCAAAGAAGTAGGACAAAGGAAAGAAAAAGCCAGAAGGTGGTGTTGCCATGGAAGCTGGAGAGGAGTGAGTTTAAGGAAGGAGGGAGGGACCTTCTGTGCCCCGAGAGGCCAAGAAACTGAGGACTGCATGCTCCCATTAGACCTAGAGATGTGAGGGTCATATTAGCAAAGGCTGATGCTTTAGGTGAATGGAGGTGTGAGTGGGAGGAGGAAAGGTGAGACTTCTCTTTTTGACATCTGCCTGTGAAGGGTGGGGGTGTGAAGAAACAGGGCAGTAAGCTTCAGAGTATATGAAGTCAAGGGAGGTTTAAAAGACTGGAGGCTCCCCTTTCTCATCTACTTTACATTTAAGATTTTATTTGAAAAAAGGATGATGAAGTGAACTTGTTTGGTCTCGGAGGTCCTTTTCATCTTGGCATTCTATGCCAAAGGAGGCAGCTTGGAGCAGTGGGTAAGAGTTCAGACTATCTGACAAGTCTTGGATAACCTTCCTTCTTCTGCTTACTAGTTGTATGCTCTTGAGCAATTGCTTTACCCTCTTTGAGCCTCAAGTTTTTCATCTGCAAAATGGGGATATTAATTTTCACTTTACAGGACAGTTGTGAGGATTGAATGAACAAGCTTATGTAAAGCTTTTGTGACATTATCTGACAAATAGTGAGCGATGGTGATGATGATGACAATGGTGGCGATGATGGTGGTAATAAAGACTGAAGATGATGGTGATGATGTCATTGCTAATTAATGGTTATGGTTAATGATAGTGACAGTGATGGCAATATGACAATAATGATGGTGGGAGTGATTATGAAAAGGTTGGTGGTGATGGTGATGGGGTGATAATAGGGTTGATGATGATGATGGTGATAGGATGGTGGTGAAGAAGATGGTGATGGTGATGATGATGATGGGGTGATAATGATAGTGATGATGATGATGGTAATGATGGTGATGATGGTGGTGATGGTGGTGGTGACAATGTTAGTGATGGTGATGATGGTGGTGGTGTGGTGATGGGGTGGTGATGATGGTGGTGGAGTGATAATGATAGTGGTGATGACAGTGGATGGTGGTGATGATAGTGGATGGTGGTGGTGGTGATGATGGTGATGGTGGTGGAGGCGATGATAATCATGAGTGATAATGATGGTGATGATAGTGGTGGTCATGGTGATGATGGTGATGGGGTGATAATGATGGTGATAATGGCAGTGGTAGTGGTGATAATGGTAATGACGATGATGGTGATGGTAATGATAGTGATGGTGATGGGTTGATAATGATGGTGATGATGATTGTGTTGGAGGTAATGATGGTGGCTGTCGTAGTGATGATGGTGATGGTGTGATAATTATGGTGATGGTGATGATAGTGGTGATGGTAATGATGGCAATGATGGTGGTGGTGGTAATGATGGCAATGATGGTGGTGGCGGTAATGATGGTGGCGGTGGTAATGAT
Organism: Theropithecus gelada; assembly: GCF_003255815.1. Lineage (NCBI taxonomy): Eukaryota > Metazoa > Chordata > Mammalia > Primates > Cercopithecidae > Theropithecus > Theropithecus gelada. The sequence goes on from NC_037672.1 coordinate 7,014,069, forward strand.
GGTGGCTACCATTAGAACACTTGAGTCTGAAGCATCATGATGCATATTTCCCTGTCCCAGTTGACCATGTTGTTCCTGAGCCTGGGTCCAGCCTACTGACCTCCTTCGAGAAGTGGCACGAAGCAGCTGACACCAAATCCTGCTGTGATTACTCCCTTCACGTGGACATCACAAGCTGGTACGATGGCGTTCGGGAGGAGCTGGACGTGCTGGTGCAGGACAAAGGTCAGTTAAAGCCTCAGAACGGGGTTTTGGGAAATCCCTGGTTCTTTGGCGGATCCAAGGATTATGTGGAGTGAAAAATCCCCCTGTCTGCATCTGCTCTGAGCCTGATTATGAGCTGCCCTCTGCCCCATGACAGTGAGGAAACAGGCTAGTCCCTTTACAGAGTCCATCCTTTTCTCCTTGAAAACCTGTGGGCTGTCCTTGTTCTCAGAAGCAGATCCAGTCTCTGCAGCCTGCCATGCTAGGCCTTTGCTGATCTAACCTCACTTTTCTTTCCTATCACCCTGATCACTAGCCTGGCTGCCATCCCTGAAACTGGCTATGCTGCGAGGCCCTTGCTCATGCGGATCCCCTGCCAGGAATGAATGCCCTTTCTCCTCTGCCTGCCCAGTGCTACTCACCTTCGAGACCCACCTCAACCATTACCTTCTCCCATTTCCCCAGTCAGAATTGCTTCATTCCTTGAATAGCCAATGCCGGTTACTTAGGCCTCCTTTGGGGCACTTTTTCCATTGTTCCTGGATTATGGGATGTTGTCTGTCTGGCTCTTCTGTTAAACCCTGAGTTCTGTGAGGGAGGGGACTGTGTCTATATGTCCCTGCTTCCCACCTTGGCTCCCCTCTGTTTGGGTTCACACCAGCACAATGTAGACACTTCATGGTGTGCATTACAGCGAATGGAGGGGAACTGATCAGAAGACACCAAGGAAGCGAAGAACAACAGAATGGAAAGAGTCAGGGCATGAGCGATCTGTCCAGAAAGGGGCAGTCAGGGCCCCTCTGAGGAGGCAGCCTCAAATCGTGGTGCCTCAAGGACAGCGAGGGTATGTTTCCCCAATATTTAAAGAAAGTCAGAAAATGGAAGGAAAAAAATTGTTTTCCTCTGGTTCTACCCCCAATCACAATTTACTCTTTATGTGAAGGATTATTGCTTTCCATTCCCTGTGTATTTGGATGATTTTTCCCTATGTGGTTGTGCAATAGCTGTTATGTGGAACCCTTCTTTTTTCACTTAACATTTTACGAGTCACATTACTCTTCATCAGTAACTTTTTAATGGCTCCTAATGTACAATATAATGGTTAATTTGCTTAGCTATTTTCTTTTTATTGGTCATTTAGGCTTTCTATTTGTTTTATTATAAATCCTGTTATGGTGAACATCTTCATGTATAAACATTTGGTTGCATTTCTAATTTTTCTTCAGATTTCCAGAAGTGGAATTAGAAGGTCGAAGGTTTTAGCATTTTTCAAGATTATGACGCTTATTGCCAAGTTAGTTTCCTGAAACATGCATCCCCTTGTACCCCTGCAAATCCTATGCCAGAATCTCTAGTCCCTGCACCTTTGCACCACTGGGTGTTACTGCTTCTATGAAATTGTTGCCCATTCGATGGGTGAAAGACACCACCATTGTGGTTTTCATGGCAGTTCTTTACTGATTACATTCAACATTTTGCATACATTTTTCCTTATGTGAGCATCTGATTGTATTCTTTGCCCACTCATCAATTTGCATTTTCATATAGCTGTTTAAGCTCTTTCTATCAAGAAGGCATTATTGGCCATGGTGGCTCATGCCTCTAATCCCAGCACTTTGGGAGGCTGAGGAGGGAGGATTGCTTGAGGCCCAGAGCTTGAGACCAGCCTGGGCAACATAGTGAGACCGCGAAAAAAAAAAAAAAAAAACATAGCCGGGAGTGGTGGTGCAAGCCTCCCAGCTACTTGGGAGGCTGAGCGGGAGCATTGCTTGAGCTTGGGAGGTTGAGGCTGGAGTGAGCACTGCACTCCAGCCCGGCTCGGAGAGTGAGACCCTATCTTTTAAAAGAAAAAGGCATTATCCTTGTATTGCAGTTGCTGCGTGATTCACCGCAACTACATAACAGTAATAATCGAAGGAAATTGACAGTCTCGTATCTTACTTTCCTTACCTAATATTAAGTTCTGAGCAATTTTCCCTAGGTTGCTGCCCTAAGTGAATGGTCGTTTAGGGCGCACCTCACTGAGATGTGAGGGTCTCTGGAGTGGCAGTGGAGTTTATAGGGAAAGACACTGGGCTCCATGGAGCCTAGTGGGTCTGTGCTGCTTGCAGGCATCCAGGGAGCCCTGTGCTGTGTGCATCTGGGCTGGGTCACCAGCAGGCGAATGGCGATTGTGCTCAGGTCCTGGCAGCAACCTTTCTACTTTGTATGCTTCTATGAAATCAACTAACTTTTTAGATTCCACATATAAGTGAGATGGTGCAGTATTTGCCTTTCTGTGCCTGGCTTATTTCCCTTAACATAGGGTTCCACACTTCACCTTTGTTGCTGCAATACAGGATGTCCTTCTTTACTAAGGCATCCATTGTGTACATTTACCACATTTATAAAATCCGTTCATTCATTGATGGACCCAGGTTACTTCTTAATCTTGTCTGTTGTAAATAATGCCGCAGTGAACACGGGAGTGGGGGTATCCCCTGGACATACTGATTTCAATTCCTTTGGATTTTTAGCCGGTAGTGGAACTGCTGAAGCATATAGTAATTCAGTTTTTAGTTTTGTGAGGAGCCTCTGTACTGTTCTCCATAGAGGTGGTGGTGCTAATTTACATTCCCACAAACGGTGCTCAGGAATTTCCTTTTCTCCACATCCTCGCCAACACTTGCTATCTCTTAGATGCAGGTCTGGTCTTGTCTTCCTTCCTTCCTTCCTTCCTTTCTCTCTCTCTCTCTCCTTTTTTTTTTTTTTTGACGGAGTCTTACTCTGTCACCCAGGCTGGAGTGCAATGGTGAGATCTCAGCTCACTGCCTCCCGTATTAAAGTGATTCTCCTGCCTCAGCCTCCAGAGTAGCTTGGATCACAGGTGCACGCCACCACGCCTGGCTAATTTTTGTATTTTTAGAAGAGACAGGGTTTCATCATATTGGCCAGGCTGGTCTTGAACTCTTGACCTCAAGTGATCCGCCCACCTTGGCCTCCTGGATTGCTGGGATTACAGGTGTGAGCCACTGCTCCCGGCCAGGTTTTTATTTTCTAATCAGCTTAAATGCTCTCAGCGGCTCCACATCATCCCCAGAATAAATCACAAGCTGTCCGCCTGGCTCGTGAGGATGCGCCCACTCCTCCAGACCGGCTTGTTCCAGTTCCTCGGGCCCAGAGCCCCGGCCCCCTGCACCTCCGTTTCCCATCTGCTCGAGGCTGCCTCTGGCCCTTGGGGCTGTGTGAGTGAGCGCTGGCCCCTTCAGGAACACTCTCCCTGCCTTTTCCTAGCGATTCTCCTGTTCGTGCTGAGCTGCACTCCCCTGGGAAGCCTTCCCTGAAGCCCCCTGACAGATGCAACCCCCCATGCATCCCCCACATAGGGATCATCAGACTGAGTTGTCTTTGCCCGTTGACTTGCTGGTATTCCCACACCCCAGCCCAGATGGCGAGCCCCCTCCGGGCAGGGACTTGTCATCTTGCTCACAGTTGCATGGCCGGTGCCTGCATACCAAGAGATGCATCAAATATCAGCAGACCAGCTGATTGATTTCCTGAAAGATGCCTTTAGTAACTTCTGTATCCCAAGCGCTTAGCACATGCCTAGCATAGAGCAGGCTCTCAATAAATGTTTATAATATGAATAAATAAGTTAGGGAAGGAAAAGAGAGAGAGACGCAGGGAGGGAGAAAAGAAAGGGAAGGAGGAACACACCTGGTTTCCTTTGTCCTAAAGCGTTTTAGTGCATCCTTCTCTAAGTCAGAAGGGCTTCCCCAGAAATCTTGATAGTCGTCCTGGGTGTACTGTACAGTCCAGTGCAGGGCATTTCCAGGATGGGAAACCAGCACATTTGGTGTAATGTCCTCTTTGCAGAAATGGGGAAAGTGAAACCCAGAGAGGTGCAGTAACTTCTCCAGTGCTACACAGCAACTGAGGCCTGAACTCAGCTCTCCCGGGCAGAGCAGCTGTCACTGTTGATGTCTTTATGGGAACTGCAAACACAGTTTTTTAAAAAATGGGATAAAAAAGCATGTGCTTTAGGACATTTCTAGAAGCTGCATGACTAATGTCTTTTCATCTTCCTTGCAGATTCTTATTACACCCTTCCTTATCCTTATCACACCCCTCCCTCTCAGCCTGGGGAGTTTCCACCTCCTCCTCCTCCTCTTTCTCTTCCTTCTCCTCCTCCTCTTTTTCCTCCTCCTCCTCTTCCTCCTCCTCCTCCTCCCTTTCTTCTCCATCACCTTCAGATTCTGCTTAGGTGTGACTTTCCCTGGAAGCTTCCTTTGACCTTCACCCACACCCTCAGGCTGGATAGGTGCCCCTTTGGGGATCCCAATGGCACTCCTCTCTCCTGGCGACTACCACTCTGCTCTGTGGTCGTTGATTTATTGGAAAGATATGCTTCTGTTTTTTCTTAAACATTTTTTTTAATCCTTTTTTTCTTGAAACAGGCGTCAATTCCTTCCAAGTCTACATGGCCTATAAGGATCTCTACCAAATGTCCGACAGCCAGGTAGGTCCCCACACTCGCCCTCTCCCCTCTTGTCTGGGCAGGACTGGGCCAGCTTTGCCAGTCCAGGCAGCACAGGGCAAGGGAGATTGTGAGAAGCCGCAGGGTTCGAGTCCTGATTCTGGCATGGAGTGGCTGTGTGATATGGTGTCAGTTGCCCCTGCTGGCCTTGTGTTCTCTTCTGACCGTGTGAGCGGCATGCAGAAGGGGGTCCCTGGTTTGGCGGCTCCCAAACCTGGCTTATCCTCAGCATCATCTGGAGAGCTCACTCAAATACCAATTCTTAGTGCACGTTACGGATGCTGGGTGTTGGACTCAGGAACCTGTACTTCCCAAAAGCTCTGCATTTGATTCTGGGATTCAGGCAAGGATGGGGACCATTTCTGAGCTCTGACACAGGAAGACAGACTGCCTGGCCTTCCCTCACAGCAACTGCAACAGTCTAGGCAAGTCACCTTGTCACATTTGTAAGATGGGACATTTCTGGCCCTGCCAACAGCAAACAATTATTACGTAGATGCAGCAAGTCAAGGGAGATGGAGCCGCAAGTTGTTCTTCAGGAGTAGCTGTTACGACTTACAGGACACCTGGCCTTCTTATACTCCTGGGTCTCCTAGTTTTGTTTCGTTGTCACTTTCCTTTGCTCTGCTTGTTAGTGTGTGGAGAAAATCATGGAGGCTACAGCCAAGCCAGGCTGCAAGCCCTGGCCATACCGGCTGCTTGCTGTGCAGCCAGGGGCAGCTCTCCCAACTTCTCTGTGCTTTAGGCTCATAATAGCCATGCCTTATAGAGGCAGTTGAATGATTTCATAAGACGAGTGAAGTGCTAGAATGGTGCCTAGCACAGAATGGTGCCATACAGGCATCAGTAAGCAGGGTAATTGGTTATTACCATGGAGATAGATGGGCAATGGGAGAAGCACTTTATGTCCTTCCTTTCAAATAAACACTTGGGGTTACAGAAAATAACTTATCCCAAGTTGTCCAGGAGGCCTTTGATACAATCAACAAAAGACATTCAAAGAGCTGAAAACTGGTTCAGTTACATAGAAAACATAGCATGTGATGTGCTGGCATAATTGTGATTTTCACCTGTTTCATTGTAACCACTGGAGCCCTGGACATGGATGGAATCGAGCAGCCTCTGGGTGCAGGTTCTCAAAAGTGCTTCATGCCTCCACATGCCTTCCCTATTTGCTGAAATAGGGATGTGTGTTGGAAAGCAGGCATCCCAGGGGATGTTGTCTTGCATGCATGAAGAACAAAGTTGAGATTCAAGTACCCCGGAGAGGGAGCTTCATGGCTTTGGCCCTTACCAGGGGCAAATGCCCAAATACAGATTCTCCTCAGGTAGGAGGAGAACACTGGGCAGTGGGCCGGGCCTGTTTTGGCTAATTGAGAGGATGGTTAGCATACTATATATTATCTGAGTATTGGAGTGATTAGAGAGCTTGTTTTCCCCACCCCACCATTGTCTATAAAATGGTATGGGTTCACATTTTTGTAAGGATGCACACATCTTCTGTGGCATGTGGGTGGCTATGGTACAGGCTCAGCAGATTTAGTTAGACAATTTCTGTAAAACTAACCGTGATTTCTCAGGACCAGTTGTTGCCATTAACACCTACAGGTGTTTCAAAAAAGCCAACCCAAAAAGACAGCAAAAGGCACAGATAGGCACTGAGATTGAGTCTGTCTTCATGCCCTGGGGTGACTTGGACCAGTTGTGCCCCATCCTCAGCTCCCTGCTTTTGGATCTACAAGATGTCAGGGTCAAGGAACAGTCCTTCCAAGTCTGACTTGTATAGCAGCACATTCCATCCATATGAATGTGTCTGCAGAGGCTGGCAGGTGAATGACTGAATGGGTGTGAGAGAAGAATGGTCTTCGTGAATGCACCTGCTGTGATTTTTTTTTTTAAATCTCACACCAACCCCTGTTTATCTCTCCATAGCTCTACGAAGCCTTTACCTTCCTTAAGGGGCTGGGAGCTGTGATCTTGGTCCATGCAGAAAATGGAGATTTGATAGCTCAGGTGAGTGGCGTGAATTTCCACTCCTTCTACCTCAGTCTGATTCTTCTTGTTGCAAAAGGTTTGATAAAAGAGCATTGGTGAGTGGGGAGGCTATACAATGAAAGGTCAAGCCAGGAACTGGGTGTCATATCAGACACACCAGGTGAGAGTCACTCACACACCATTGGCAGGCCGCATTGACTCTAGAACCTGTTTTCTGACCTGTAAATGAGCACAATATAACTGCCCTGTGAACCTTGGAGGGTTTGCATGAGAGAATGAGGATGTGAATGAAATGCTTTGCCAACCCCAAGGAGGTGTTCCAGGCCAGCCTCCTCCATCTCCTAGTCATGTGACCTTGGGCAAGGAGCTTTTTCCCATGAACGCTCTCATTTTTCATCCAGAGACACCCACCTGGTAGTGTTATTGTGTGGATCAAATGATACTATGTGCCGTGGTTTGAATGTGTCCTTCAAAAGTTCATATGTTGAAAACTTAATGCACAAGCTAGTAAGTTGATGGTATTTGGAGGTGAGGCCTTAGGGAGGTAATTTGGGTTAGATGAGATCATCAGGGTGGGGCCCTCATGATGGGATTAGTGGCTTTATAAGGATAGGAAGAGAGGCCTGAGCTGGCATGCACCTGCTGTCTCATGTTTTGCCCACCACCATGCTATGATGCAGCAAGAAGGCCCTCACCAGATGCTGGCACCTTGTTATTAGATTTCCCAGCCTCCAGAACCATGGGAAATACACTTATTTTCTGTATAAATTACCAAGTCTATGGTATTCTGTTATAGCATCAGAAAACAGATTAAGACATCATGTACATGAGGTTCAGAATCTACACATAATTGACTGCAGCCGTGCAAAACTTTTGGATAAAATGAGACATTAACATATTTTGATAATTCTAGCTATGGAGTGGAGAATTTGTTGAGAAAAGAATGAAAGCTGGGAGTGGTGGCTCACGCCTGTAATCCCAACACTTTGAGAGGCTGAGGTGGGCAGATCACTTGAGGCCAGGAGTGTGAGACCAGCCTGGCCAACATGGCAAAACCCCATCTCTATTAATAATACAAAAATTAGTTGGGTGTGGTGGAGCACACCTGTAACCCCAGCTATTGCAGGTGGGAAGACAGCTGTTACAGGTGAGAATGCAGCTATTACAGGTGTGAGGCTGAGGCATGAGAATTGCTTGAACCTGGGAGGTAGAGCTTGCTGTGAGCTGAGATTGTGCCACTGCCCTCCAGCCTGGGCAACAGAGTGAGACTGTCTCAAAAAAAAATATGAAGTCAGGGTGACCAGCGAGGTTCTATTCCAGCAATTCTCATAAGAAATGAAGAGAGGAGATAGGAGATGGAAGAGGTGAGTTGTGACAGGAAGGCAACACAATCTACAGGACCCAATCTACAGGATTGGGTGGAGGAAGAAGAGAAAGAAGTCAGGGGGGCTTCTGGGTCTCTGGTGCAGAGGCATGGATTGCTCATAATGCTGTAAATCAAGACCAGGCACATAGGGGAAGGTTTGGATGCAGCCAGTAAAGGTAGTTCATGCCAGGCCTGATGCAAAGGGCTTCACATATTCATACTCACAACTACTCCATATGGTAGATATAATTATTCCCATTTTATAGATAGGGAAACTGAAGCTCAGATATGAATAAGTTGCTCACTGTTGCTCACGGGGCAGTAGAGCCAGGATGTTAACCAGTTCCCTCTGGTTCCGGAGCACAGTGGAAGAGCAGCATAATGGCTCAGTGCTGGAGATCTAAAGCTTCACCATTAAGGTTCTTCTGTTGACTTCACTTCTTCTTATCTGGGTCCTTATAGTTTTTCTGCACAATTGACATTCTTTCAAATTCAATGTAAAAAACAAACAGTGCCTTAGTTCCATCATGCAAGAGTATTCTGTTCATTGCTAACAGGTCACTGCATCCAGCCCACACTCAAAAAGAAGGGATTATACAAGGGCAGGAATGTCAGGAAGTGAGAATTACTAGGGCCACATCTGAGACTTCCTCCCAATCTGTCTTCTGGCCTCCATGATTGATGACCCTCTCCCGTGCAAATTACAATCACCCCCTCCCATGCTTCTTAAAAACCTCATGACAGCATTAGCTCAAAGTCTGGAATCTCATCATCTGAACCAGATCCAGGTGTGGATGAGACTCCTTGGCTGTATTTCCCATAATCTGTAGGTCTATGAAGCTAAAGAAGGAAGATATCTTCTCGACCCTCCTGACATACAACATGCAGGGGTGGACCTGACATTTCTATTCAAAAAGGGGAAAATAGAAGGCACCAAGGATTCACTGGTTCATGGCGGTTCTGCAGTCTGGCTGGGAAATGTTGGCAGTTCCTTGATTGAGTCTCAAAGTCTGAGACTAAGTCTCCATAGCTCTTGGCTCCACCTTCTGAGCTCCTGCTTCCATCCTTTGAGTCGTCCATCCTTTTTCCATGAAAGGTCGTGCATGTCTGTCGCAGCTGAGTGGTTTTCTCAGCCTGCTTCTTGCTCAGTAGAATTTTGGGGATCAGCCAGGCATGGTGGCTCACGCCTGTAATCCCAGCACTTTGGGAGGTCGAGGCGGGCAGATCACTTGAGGTCAGAAGTTTGAGACCAGCCTGGCCAACATGGCGAAACCCTACCTCTACTAAAAAAAAAAAAAAAAAAAAAAACTAGCCAGGCAGGTGCCTGTAATCCCAGCTGCTTGGGAGGCTGAGGCAGGAGAATCGCTTGAATGTGGGAGGTGGAGGTTGCAGTGAGATGAGATCATGCCACTACACTCCAGCCTGGGTGACAGTGAGACCCCGTCTCAAAAAAATAAAAAGAGTTTTGGGGATCCAACTGCTTCTTTTCATATCACATGCCTGTGTTCAGTCTCAGCTTCCAGTATTTTGCTAAGGCAACTCTCCTAAAAATCTGTGGGCCTCCTGTGAATCTCACTGGGGTTCACGCCGTAAGACAAAAGGCACCCACCAATTTCTTCGAGATAATCCCTCCGCTACCCAGATGAGAGAGCTGAGAGACACAACGGCAAGCTTCCTAGAGGCCCTGTAGTTTGACTGAGACGGTCCACAGGCATAGCCTTCATCTCTTTGAAATGTCTCTTTAAAAAAATGTGTTTTTTAATTTTTTTGAGACTTAGTCTCATTCTGTCACCCAGGCTGGAGTGCAGTGGTGCAATCTTGGCTCATTGCAGCCCCCATCTCCTGGGTTCAACTGATTCTTGTGCCTTAGCCTCCCGAGTAGCTGGGACTGTAGGCATGCGCCACCAAGCCTGGCTAATTTTTGTATTTTTAGTAGAGACGGGGTTTCACCATGTTGGCCAAGCTGGTCTCGAACTCCTGACCTCAAGTGATCTGCCTGCCTCAGCCTCCCAGAGTGCTGGGATTATAGGTATGAGCCACTGTACCCGGCCTAAAGGGTTCCTATTTAAAGGATCTCTTTACTGTGACTGATAACACTGGGAGGCACCACCCCTCACCTTTCTGAGTTCTTACCAAGGGACTGTAGAGTCACATCCTTGGTTTCATCCCAAGACTGTTGATGGCTGCTTCTCGCCTCCTGTGAGGACTCACTGGCAATGTCCTCAGAGGCCCTATTTCTTCTTAAGAGTCCATTCAAGGCTATTTAAAATGCTGTTTCAGAATTCATTCTCTGCCTGGTTCCAGAGCCTCTTCCATATATTTAGATATCTTTTATGGTAACACCCTCCTTCTGGTAGCAAAACCTGTACTAGTCATCCATGATTGCATAACAAATTACTTCAGAACATAGCATCTTAAAGCAAATTATCTCATGGTCCTATGGGTCCGGACTCCAGGTGCAGCTCAGCTCTTTCTGGCTGAGGGTCTCACAGGCCATAGTGAGTGGCAGGTGGGGCGGTGAGCATCTCAAGGCTCAACTCGTGCAGGATTTGCATCCAGCCTCTCGTAGGTGGTGTATTTCTGGATTTAGCTCCTTGCTAGCTGTCAGGCTAATGTGATGGTCTGTTCTTTGCTGGCTGCTGGCCAGAGGCGTCCCTCAGTTCCTTGCACATGGGCAGCCCCAGCGAGGCAGCTTCCTTCAGAGCAGATTAACCAAAGAGCAATAGGTGAGCAGGTTGGCAACCAGAGTCTCTGTAACCTGACCTTGGGAGTGACAGCCCAACCCTTTTGTCTTGCTCTGCTCATCAGAAGCAAGGTGCTGGGTCCAGCCCATACTCCAGGGGAGGGGACCCCGCAGAGTCTTGAAAAGCAGGAGGCAGGATCACTGGGAGTCGTCTTAGAAGTTGCTGCCACACAAATCTTAGCTGATTTTAAACTGTCTAAGAATGGAACCATACAGCACATACACTCTTATGTCTGGGTTCATTTGCTCAATCCGAGGCATGTGAGATCCATCCTTTGGCCAGGCGTAGCACTAGCTTTTTCTATTTCATCACTGTGTAGAATTCCACTGCACGAATCTGCACAGTGTATTCTCCAGTTGTTGGATATTTGGATAGTTTCACATTTGGGACCGTGATGCGTGAGGCTTCTGTGCTTGTTCTTGCTCCACTCTTGTTCAGCCTTTTATTAAACATAGGTTCACATCTTTCACTGGTATATACCTAAGAGAGGAATGGCTGGGTGTGTGTAGATTCAGCTTTAGTGGTTACTACTACACAGTTTTCCAACATGCACTCGCGCCCCCACCAGTGTGGCAGAGGCCCAGCCCCCAGCTCCTGAGTGACACATCAGGGGCTTGGCTCTCCTCACTGCCCTCACTGCCAGCAGAGATTTCGCTGTTCCAGCTGCAGCACATCTTTTGGACATCTGCTTTCCAGCTTTCAGCATTTTGTTCCTGTGGTCTTCTCTGTATTTTCTTGGTTCCTGTGTATCTCTTTCTGTTGTGACTTCAGTGTGTTTTGGAAGGCAGTGAAACAAATGCATATGTGTAGTCCGTTATTTCGACTAGAAATCCTACTCTCATTTTTGTTTTTCCTCATTATGTCATCTTTCATCCTCCCTTCTTCCCCTCTCCTCCCTCCCTCCTGCCTTTCTTCCCTTCCTCCCCTTCTCTCTATTCCCCTTCCCTCCCCTGCCCTCCCCCTCCTTACTTCCTCTTTCCTTCCAGAATGGTAACTGACATCTAAACAATTTCACATAGGGATTTCTCGGTATTCTAAGATCCTTTTGTAAACATTTTCTAAAAATGCTTTGTAAACAGCGTCTTCAGTAGCTGAAATTATTCCATTGTTTACTTAAATCTACCCAGCTGTTAGACTTTGAAATGGTTTCCCATTTATATTCTTGTAACAGCCTCGAGCATAATAACCACAGACGCACAGTTGAAATTGTGATTTCCTTTCATGGTTGATGGGGCCCGGGGTTCATGACGGGGTCATGTCCAAGAACAATGACACACACACTGAGGAAGTTAAAATTAGCAACAGCACAGCTGGCATCTGGGCAATGTCAAACTTTTTTTTTTTTTTTTTTAGAAATTAAAGTGTTCCCGGGACAAAGCAACTTTGGGCCAGATGGATTTGAATCTGGGCCATCAGCTCAGGGAGCCATTTCAAGGTTATATGATAAGTTTGAGGTAGTGGTTTCCTGCCAGAAAGACAGATGCCAAGAAGAGGCAGCTGAAGTAGAGATGAGAGCCGGCTGCTGATTGATGAGCGGGCGCTTGCTCATCAGGTTTTGTGCTGAACGTGTTTCGTATGCTCGCTCATCTGATCAGCGGTCACTCTGCAATACAAGCACTGGTATCCCCAGTGTACAGAAGAGAAGACTGAGGCTCAGAGAGCTTGACCAACCTGCCCAAAGTCACAGAGGAGGCTGTTCTGGATCTAGACTTCCAGTTTTGGGACCTTTGATTTCAATGTCAAAGACTAGAGTAGGATTCCTAGTTGAAGATATCCATGTTGTACCCAAACACCACGTTTCTTCTCAGAGGAGAGCCCTGCAGGGAGACTCCGACATTGAGAGGGTGGTGGGTGGTCTTGGAAGCTCGTGTCTTATAATCCTGCTGCCTCTCATTGATCCCGGGAGATTCAATATAAAGCAGGTGCAGATGGAGCCATGCAGGGCTGCAAAGGGGAAGGTGGATGGGTGTGTAGTGGAGGGGACACAGGTCACTGCCCCCACCCAGCACACTGTTAACCTGGTGCAAGCCACTCACCTCTTTGGGACCCAGCTGTCCCCTCTGTCTAACCAGGGGGTTGGAGGAGTCACTTCTCCCAGCTCTGGCATCCTCTAATCACTGACTCATTTGTTCTTGTCTTGTAGGAACAAAAGCGGATCCTAGACATGGGCATCACGGGTCCTGAGGGCCATGCCCTGAGCAGACCTGAAGAGGTAAGGACTCCCAAACTCAGGCATGACTCTGACACTCACCACTGAGCACTCACCTTGATGCTCTTCCAGCTGGAACAGCCCAGCCAGGACCCGGCTCCTTCCCATGTCCTCTCCCAGACCATCCCAAACCATATTGTCTTCCCCGGGAACCCTGGGGCCTGCTGGCTGGAGAAGCCAGGAAGAGGTGCTGCCTCTCCCAGGGTCCTGGAACTTCACTCCAAGGCCCCGTGGGTGCTTCAGTGTCCCAAGTGGATACGGATTCTCACGGAGGAGTTTGCATAGTGGATGATAGGAAAGTGGAGCCACATGCCCAAGCCCAGCACCCGGGAGACAACTCCCACTGCCTGCCCTGCTCCCAAGCCTCGAAGAAGGATGACTTCCCCTGGAGTGGCTCTGTGTATCTGTGTGTATGTGTGTGAGAGAGTGTGTGAGAGTATGTGTGTGAGAGTGTGTGAGAGTGTGTGAGAGTGTGTGTATGTGTGTGAGTGCGTGTGTGTGTATGTGTGTGAGAGTGTGTATGTGTGTGTATGTGTGTGAGTGTGTGAGAGTGTGTATGTGTGTGAGTGCGTGTGTGTGTATGTGTGTGAGAGTGTGTATGTGTGTGTGTGAGTGTGTGAGAGTGTATGTGTGTGAGTGCATGTGTGTGTATGTGTGTGAGAGTGTGTGAGTGTGTGTGAGAGTGTGTATGTGTATGTGAGTGTGTGAGTGGGTGTGTGTGCATGTGCACACACCCACAGGGAGTGTGGAAGGAGGAAGGCAAGCTGATCTGGCATGGAATGGAGTGGGCACCCTGGAAGCCATCCTTTGAGTTGAGGACACTTTCTTTTTACTTACTTTCTTTCCTTTCTTTTCTTTTCTTTTTTTTTTTTTGAGATGGAGTCTCTCCCTGTTGCCCAGACTAGGGTGCAGTGGTATGATCTTGATCTCAGTTCACTGCTGCAGCCTCCACTTCTTGGGTTCAAGTGATTCTCCTGCCTTAGCCTCCCAAGTAGCTAGAACTACTAGGCACAGGCCTGTGCCACCACACCTGGCTAATTTGTGTGTTTTCTTTCTTTTTTTTTTTTTTTTTGGGGTGGAGTCTCACTCTGTTGCCCAGGCTCTAGTGCAGTGGCGCGATCACAGCTCACTGCAAGCTCCACCTCCCAGGTTCACACCATTCTCCTGCCTCAGCCTCCCAGGTAGCTGGGACTACAGGTGCCCACCACCACGCCCAGCTAACTTTTTGTATTTTTAGTAGAGATGATGTTTCACCGTGTTAGCCAGGATGGTCTTAATCTTCTGATCTCATGAAGAGAGACTGGGTTTCACCATGTTGGCCAGTCTGATCTCAAACTTCCGACCTCAAGTGATCCATCCGTCTTGGCCTCCCAAAGTGCTGGGATTACAGGTGTGAGCCACCGTGCCTGACCAAGTTGAGGACATTTTCTGATGCCCTTATCAGGTCATTACTGAGTCTCCTGGGCCCGTGCCCTGGGCCTGGTGTCTGCCGGACACGGGACACAGACGTGAGTGGACATGTTCCATGTCCTGAGGGGCTTGAGATCCCACCCAGTGCTCTTCATGAGCTCCATGGCCCAGGGATGGCCACGAGCTGTGTGTTCCTGGCCCATAGTGAGGTCAGGATGGAACCGGGAGGCAGTGGTATAAAGTTGTGTAGCGCTTGGATGTTGCAGCTGTATCCCAGCGTGAGACCAGTGCCCCGCCCCAGAGAGCAGGGGCACTGTCAAGCGCTGTTGGACTCCGTATGTCCTTCTCATTCGATGGAGCAGATTTCCCTTCTGACCACATTTAGTTAAGGAAAATGGACATGGGTGGTAGCTGTGCCCCCAGCCTTCCCTCCTGTGACACTGTGTGTGCTGTGTTCAGCTGGAGGCCGAGGCGGTGTTCCGGGCCATCACCATTGCGGGCCGGATCAACTGCCCTGTGTACATCACCAAGGTCATGAGCAAGAGTGCAGCTGACATCATCGCTCTGGCCAGGAAGAAAGGTATGCAGCCGGCCCTGGGCCTTCTAGGGCAGCTGGGGCCTGGAAGGGGGTGTCCTGCAGGTTCAAGTTCACTCCCTCCCGAACTCAGACAGAGTTCTGTCTGAGGAGGGAGAGGTGAAGGGGGGATGCTCCTGACACAAGGATGGTGGCTGGAATTCTTTGGTCCCAATGACCCTAGGACCCTAGGACCCTAGGACATTCACCTTGATAAGTCCAGCTCCATTGAAAGAGGATTTTAATCATATATTATGTTTAATCTAATGGATCCAAATATTCAGCATGTCATCAATGTAAAAATCATTAATATTTTGCATGATGTTTTCTGTACTCTCTTCAAAATTCCGTGTGTATTTTACATGTACACAACGCAGTTCAGACTAACCACAGCCTCAGGTTATTGGTGACCACATGCGGCTCAGGACTGCCTTATCGGACAGAGCAGCCGTGGACCCCAAACACGTTGTTTCAGTGTTTTTAAGGGCAAGCTGACAAGTAGAGGCTAGAACAGCACAGCTTGCCTGAAACTAGCCCCGTTTTGAAGATAAGGAGACCCAGGCTCAGAGAGGTTACGGAAATCTGGAAGCAGTACCAGCCGGGAGTGGGTAAGCAGGCAGGTTCTGGAGCCACAGGAAGCCATAAGGTGGTCACTAGCCCCACATGGCTATTTAAATTTAAATTAAGTAATGTTAAATAAAATGAACAAGTTAGTTGCTCAGTGGCACCAGCCACACCAGCTTAAGAACCACATGTGGCCCGTGGTTGCTGGTTGGGCAGCTGTGACGTAGGGCACCTGCTTCACTGCAAAGAGCGCTGCTTGATGGGCTGCCCTAGAGCCGGGCAGAGCTCACAGCCGCCTCTCCTGCTGGGCAGCAGGGTCTCTCGGGCTGTATCTCTTGCCCTTGGTCTCTAATGCAAAGATCTTTCCTGGGAGCCCCAGCTTCCGCCTGCAGGCTTTTCTGGAAGAAACCCGCCTGGCCCACTCCATGAAAGGCAAGCGGGAACTTCTGGGAAGCTGGTACTCGGGAAGCTGGTACTCGGGAAGCCGCCCTCCGGCCCTGGGCTGATAGAAACACATCCAACTCGCTTTCCCCTGGGATGGGACGACCCCGAGGCGTGTTCCCGAGCAGGACTGAGTGCCGAGGCCCTCCGCTGTGCCTCGATGAGAAATCTCCGTTTATTGGCTGCTTTCCCTGCCTTATGTCACTTCCTCAATCCCCAGCCAGTGTTTCCTGGAATCACCTCCCAAATAAGACGCTTGAACTAGATTCCTAAGATCTGCTTCCAGCAGATCCCAAACCGAGACAGCAAATCGTGGCTCCGTGCCTTGGCTTACGAATCTATAAAAGGACATAATAGTGTCCAAACCCTAAAAGCAACAGCCGTATCCGCAAGGTTGCTGGGTGAGTCAGCTGCCGTCCGCCCCACAGAGTGCTTGGCGGGGTGTGGACAATGTAATGGAACCAGGCCTGACACCCAAGGTCCCTGCGGTGCAGGCGGTGATGCCTGTGAGAATGGCGGCCAGTGTTCTGGCCTTCAGCCAGCCTCATTCTCCCTCCAGTCTTCCAATTTTGTGCCTTTGACATCTGCCTCAAGAGAGTATTTGCTTTTAACCAGGCTTGTCTGTGTTTGCCCCTCCCAAGGGCCCCTAGTGTTTGGCGAGCCCATTGCCGCCAGCCTGGGGACCGATGGCACCCATTACTGGAGCAAGAACTGGGCCAAGGCTGCGGCGTTCGTGACCTCCCCTCCCTTGAGCCCGGACCCCACCACGCCGGACTACTTGACCTCCCTGCTGGCCTGGTGAGACCTGTGAGAATGTAGGGCTGGGGGAGGCAGCTGGGGCCTTTGGAGGCAGAGAGTTAATGGTGGGAATCCGCAGGCTGGTTTGGACTCATGATTATAGAGGAGGCTCTGCCCCGTGCTCTGAAAGGACAGCGCTTGTGTGGCTTACAACAGGCCTTCAGGGACCTGAAGATCTATGGCATCCAGTGACTGTTCCATTCACATCTATTGACCTCCTCCTGTTGAGCCAAGCTACTGTTAAGCACCTGCTCTGTGGCAGGCACCGTGGTATATTGGGAAGCACTCAGGATTAGGGATGGAGACAAGGCTGTGTCACCCTGGACCTGGGACATCACCCGTAACACCTCTTGGTCCCCCTCATTTTACTCAAAGTGGGAGCAGACAGTACCTGTGGCAGAGCTGCCTATGAGACAGTGCAGGAAAACGACCTGGAACCGAGGGCTCCAGAAGTGGCCGCTGCTGCCTGCAGCACACCTGCTGTGGTGCACGCACACTGTGCGGCCCAGCACCTCAGCCCCTTCCCTTCTGTTAGCCACCACGAGGGACGAGCACTTAGCAATAGCAAGGCCACACAGCAAGCCTAAGTGTCCAGGCCGCTCTGGAAGCAGAGATGCATGCTTAGAACCCACCGGGAGGTTTGCAGAAGGCTTTCTGGAGGAGGTGGCATCGAGACTAAGGCTCGGGGATGCATAAGAGTTTGCCCAATAGGGGAGGATAAGACGGGGCTTCTTGGCAGAAGGAACCTTGGAGGAGGGGGCAGCGGTGTGCACCCACGTGGAAATCACTGTCCCCCTGATGATACAGAAATCCTTGACTGGCATAGCCAAGGACTTACTCAACATCTGCAGTCCGATGTCTGGTGGGCAACTCACGTTTACAGAGAACTGCAGATCTTCCCCTGTAAAGCTGCTACCCCTGCAGTCTTGCCCATCTCAGGAAATGCCAGGAACAGAGGCCCTGGAGTCTGACAACGCCTCACCTGTCTGCTGTGGCCATCCTGGCTCAGGCCACCGTCCTCCCTGGCTTCCTACCAAGCCTTTCTGTTTCCACACAGGCCCACCCCCCCGCTACCCATCACAGTCTGCTCTCAGACATTTAGAACCTAGGTTAGATCAAACACCCCTCTGCTCGGAACCAGTAAGTCCTCTCCCGGTGAAACCCAAGTCCCCACAACGTCCCACAAGGCAGAGCTCAATCCGGCGCACATGCCCTGACCAACCTCCCTCCCTGGGCCTCCTCTGCCCTTGGCTCCCTCAGTCCAGTCCCGGCTTCATGCTGACCCTGAACCCCAGGCAGGACCCTGCCTCAGGGCCTTTCCACTCATGGGAACCCCTGGCTAGTCCTCTCTTTCTTAGACACCACATGGTTTGCTCTATGACTTCCTTCAGATCTTTGTTGGAAGGCTCCTTCTCAGTGATGTAATTTTCTGATTATCTTCCTGATAATGGCATCCCCAGCCTGTCCCCAGCACGCCTCACCCCATCTGCTTTAGTTGAATCCCTGACACTCGCTCTGACAGCGCCCATGTGCCCATTTGCCTCTGCTTATTGCCAGTCTCCTCCGTCCCTCAGTAGAGCTGACACATGCAGAAGCTCTCTCTTTCTGTTCTTAGATGCACTCCCTATGCCTTAAATTGTACCAGGCATATAGGAAGCACGCAACACAGTTTTGTTGAATAAATGAGTGAAGATAGCTTCTAAATATATTCCTCTGCATTTAGGTAATGGCTAACATTTCCTGGGCCTCTGGATTGGAGGACAGCCTCACCCTCTTCATCCTTCATTTAGAACCACAAATAATGGTCCATTCGTTTTTATATTTTATTTTATTTTATTTTATTTTATTTTATTTTATTTTTTGAGACTGAGTTTTGCTCTTGTCGCCCAGGCTGGAGTGCAATGGCGCAATCTTGGCTCACTGCAACCTCCACCTCCTGGGTTCAAGCAATTCTCCTGCCTTAGCCTCTTGAGTAGCTGGGATTACAAGGGCCCACCACCACGCCTGGCTAAATTTTTTTTTTTTGGTTTGTTTTTTAGTAGAGACAAGGTTTCGCCGTGTTGGTCAGGCTGGTCTCGAACTCCTGACCTCAGGTGATCCACCTGCCATGGTCTCCCAAAGTGTTGGGATTACAGGTGTGAGCCACCACACTCGGCCTCTTCCATTCATTTTACTGTCTTAGGTGTTCAGCTCAGGGCACCTGATATATCAAAGAGTATATGTTTTTGAAACAGTTTTTGAAACACCAGGGGATGAAAGGGTAAATCCCAGTGAACTTGTGCCACTTTGCTATAACCAGTGAATAGTGTTTGTTCTGCAAGCACAGCACAAACACACTGGCCAGCCCTTGTGCCAACTGCCTTGTGTCAAGAAGACAAATGTCAGCACACATTTCTCGCTTTGTAACATGCAGAGCATGGGGCCAGTGATATCCCTGGGACTTGTGAGGCATGCAGGCACACGCTGGAGAGTTTCTCTGTTACCCACTGGCTTCCTTATCTATTCGTTCATTCACTGGCTGCACTGCATGTACCTGTCTGAAGTTGGGATTTGCCTTCAAAATGAACTAAGGTCTGAACTCCACCTTGTTTTGTCCTTGCCAGTGGGGACTTGCAGGTCACAGGCAGCGGCCACTGTCCCTACAGCACTGCCCAGAAGGCGGTGGGCAAGGACAACTTCACCCTGATCCCCGAGGGTGTCAACGGGATAGAGGAGCGGATGACCGTCGTCTGGGACAAGGCGGTGGTAAGGCTGGATCTGTTCTCAGGAGCGTTCGAGAAACACCCTACCTGCCCTGTGAAAGCCAATGCATTACGCACGCTGGGTTCTTAAAAGTTCCCTTCTTACATGGAGGCAGAAGCAGATACACTAGGAGGGCGCAGGAGGGAACGCGTAACTTGTGAGAAAGTAGCTCAAGTCCGGGAGAGGCCTCTGCATTCGCGGATGTCACCCTTGTCCTTTATATCTTAAGATTGAAAAATGTTTTGTTTTGTTTTGTTTCCCAACCACGTCTTAGTTCATGTGAAAATGGCTCTGTAACTCTGTGTGTATGCACGGGCACACGTGTTAGGAGTTGGGGTGTGGAGTGGGTAGAGAGAAGAAGAGCTGCAGAGGAAGAGCTGGGTTTCACTCTGATCACTGACCTGAAACCAAAGGTTTTTATCTTCTGTTAAACTTGGGCCTGGTGACATGGACAAGATGTCATCGTGGCTCTTGTGTCAACATACCTCTGTGCGGTTAATTAAATGTCCTCTCTGATGAGGCTGGGCCCTTTGGGGTTCTTGACGATGGCACGTTTTTAGCTGCGAGAGGAGAGAATTCCAAGCCTTGCAAGGACTCCAGCTGGCAGGCTTCCATTTGTGCCCAGCCACCCCTCCTCCTGGCCCCATTATGAGATGCTCTTCTCATCTGTGGGTCTTGCCTTTAGGCTACTGGCAAAATGGATGAGAACCAGTTTGTCGCTGTCACCAGCACCAATGCAGCCAAGATCTTTAACCTGTACCCAAGGAAAGGGCGGATTGCTGTGGGCTCGGATGCTGACGTGGTCATCTGGGACCCCGACAAGGTGAAGACCATAACAGCCAAAAGTCACAAGTCGGTAAGTCCTGGCCTATTTGTGCTGCTGAGATAAGTGATTCTTCACTGTGACCATTTTAAAAGACTAATTAAAATGATTTATGAATTTTCCACCTAGAATGTGATCTGATACATAGCCTGACTGGAGAGACTGGGAGGAGGGATTTGAGCAGGCTCAGTTAAGCTGCTTCTCCTTCTCTCTCTGCCTCTCTCTGTCCTGCCCGTGGATGCATGCGTTGCCAGCCATCTGATACTGCTTCTAATGTGTAAGCTTCAGGGCTCAGCGAGGGAAAGTATTGGGTCTAAGGTTCTCCATTTAATTATCAAGCTAGAAAGGATTTTATTTGGTATATTAGAAAACTCCCACTCAGTTTTGCGGCTGGCTGCTCATAGACAGGAAAAGGTTGGCCCTAAAGTGCACACTTTTTCACATTCCATGCCTATCATTATGGGCCATTTCTGCTTTGTATCTTATATGCTTTTGATTTCTCCACTCATCCAGCAACCTACCAAAGATGCACGCACAGAAAGGGTGTGTGCAGAGATGGCAGAAGACACCTGTGCCTCCCTGAAGGGCTTGCTTTAACACCTTGTGCACGGCCAGCAGTGGCCTTGGGTCTGGATTAACAATTACACGCACAGACCCAAGAGGCCACAGTGGTCCCTGGCTCACTGGAGTCTGTGCAAGCACACAGGCCAGAAGCAGGGCATATACACACCATGATGGAGCTGCCGTGGGTGTTCCCATAGTCCCTGGGCTCACATACTGGAGAAGGAGACCACAGGTATGGGGACAGGACGCCAGGCACAAGGAAGTTTCATAAGAAAGCCACAGGAAACACTTGTAGCAGCTCATGGGCATGGCCCTGGAGTATCCACTTGGCTGCAAGAGACACGGCCTGCAGAAGCAGAGGTCTTAGCTGCTCACTGACCTTGTCCGGCTCACCAATCCAGGTCATTCTTACAATACACAATGCTCCCTGGTAACACTACTTGCTTCTCACAGTCCCCATCTCCGGGAAACAGGGTGCCTGAGATCATCTTCTCATGGAGAAAGGTTTATGCCACTCACATGTACAGTCCAGCAGGGCATGCAATTCTACTATTTATTATTATGAATTATTTCATGTGTGTACACACTGCTTGGGGTCTGTGCACATAGGAGAGGCAATGGGAGAACATCTGAGAGGGTCTTGTCAGTGAGAGGGTGTCTTGGTCCATTTTGTGCTACTGTAATAGATACCACAGACTGGTTAATTTATAAAGAAAATAAATTTATTTGACTCATGGTTCTGGAGGCTGGGAATTTCAATATTAAAATGCCGGCATCTGGCAAAGGTCTTCTTGCTGAGTTATCCCATGGCAGAAGGACAAGAGAGGACAAGTGTGAAAGAAATATCAAGAGGACGCTGAATTCACTTTTATAACAAGCCCAGTCTCACAATAACTCACTCACTCCTGTGATAATAGCATTAACCCATTAATGAGGGCAGAGCCTTCATGACCTAATCAACTCTTAATGATCTCACATTTTAATAATATTGCAATGGCAATTAAATGTCCAGTTGAATTTTGAGGGGATATTCTGACCATAGCAGAGGGTGTGCACTCCCACTGCCATCTGGCTGTGGGAGCTGCTCCTTGCTTTGTAAGGTGATCCTCATCTAGAAAGGAACGTGAATGTCTGAGTTAGCCAGTCAAAGGTCAGCAGAAAAGGACCCAGAAGGAAGTAGACTGAGCTGGGATTGTCTTACTATTTCAATGTGGGATCAGGGGCCACACCAGATTCCATGCTTAGGAGTGGGCACTCCTGGATTATCATCACAATCCAGCCAAATACTGTTTTGTAGTTATTCCGTGCTTAGCATTCTCCATGCGTCATCTCATTTAATCCTCAGGATCTTCTAAGTTAGGTATATTGTTATTAATAAATGAGAAAATGGGCAGACAGAGGACATGTGCGTAAGTTTCCTCTGGATGCTGTTACAAAGTGCCACAGGCTGGGTGGTATAAACAAAAGAAATTTTGTCTCTTAAAGTTATGGAGGGTAGAAGGTGAAACCAAGGTGTTGGCTAGGCCATGCTCTCTCTGAAGGCTCTGGGAACAGATCCCTTCCAGGCCACTCTTTTAGTGTCTGACGTCCCCCGCAGTACTTGGTTCCACAGCGTGTAAGGCATCCCTTACATCTCTGCCTCTGTCATTGCCTGGCCTTCTCTGCTGTGTCTTCTCCTTTTGCGGATGCCAGTCATTGGATGTTGGGCCCACCACACCCCAGTGTGACCTCATCTTAACTAATTACACCTGCAAAATCTCTGTTTCCAAATAAGGTCATATTCTGAGGTCATGGGGGTTAGGACTTCAACATGTCTTTTTTTGGGAGCACGGTTCAACCCATAACAATATGTAATATACCCAGGGGTGCCCATCTGGGAGGTAATTGTCTTCAGGTTAAACTCGGGGAAGCATCTCTTCTCTGCGTCAGGCAAGATTTGAATTCTTTTCAGAGCAACAAGAGGACAATTGAGGATACTGTGAAGTGGTTTGACCAAAGGATTTTGTCTGTTTCATTTTCTTTGTCCAAAGCAATGCCATCCACATAATTGCAATTTTTTTCAGAACATGGATTGAGGACTGTTGTTAGAGGTTAGTTTTGTTTTTGTATGTTTTAAAAAATATTACTTTTAACAATGAAGAGAGATCATTTTTTGAATACTGACCAGTGATTAGATTTTAGATCTACTTTTCTATAAAACACACCTTGTATTCTTTCCTGTCATTGTGGAAAACATTCACGTCAAAGTGCCACGTCATGGGTGTGCATACATATTTGTATATCATAGACTATCTGGATGTTTTAAACTTTCTTATCAAGATATAATTCACATACCATAAATGTCACCATTTTCAAGTGTACAATTTAGTGGCTTTTCGTATATTGAGAAGGTTGTACAATCATCACTAATTCCAGAAGGTTTTCATCACCTCCAAAAAAACAAAACCCTGTGCCCATGAACAATCAGTCCCCTTCTCCCTCCCCCATTCCCTAGCAACCAGTAACCTGCTTTCTGTTTCTATGGATTTGCCTATTCTGGACATTTCATAGAAATGAAATCATCCAGTATGTGGCCTTTTATGTCTAGCTTCTTCTACTTAACATCATATTTTTGAGGATCATCCATGCTATATCATGGATGGGTACCATGTTCCTTTGATAGCTGAATAATATCCCCTTGTAGGGATGGACCACGTTTTGTTTAAGCACACATCAGCTGACTGGCTGCTTTTCAAACGGTATTAAAGAAACCAGTCCAACCTGGAGGGAACCAGGGAACGGGGGCTCATGGATGGGAGAGACAAGAGGTTCTTTTTTTTTTTTTTTTTTTTTTTTTTTTTT